>NW_020451283.1:0-132711 GCF_003343035.1 Apteryx rowi
CAACAAACCTCTCTAGACATGAGGTCAGGTCGGCAGATAGATGCCTCCGTCCCCTGCAGCAGGGAGTCCCCCACAACAATCACCCGCCGCTTCTTCCGGGTGTTCCGGCAAGGCACAGGGTCTGTTGTTCCGGTTACTTCCCTTGCAGCCATGACCATCTCCTCCTCATCCTGGAGGGCACTAAACCTGTTCTTCAGCTGCAAGTCTTCGGGAGGAGTAGGAGCCTTTCTCCTCCCACAAGCAGTGACCAGTTTCCAGCCTTCTTCTACGGTGTTATGATGTACCGTTTCACACGGCACAGAGCCCTCTGGCAACTCCACTGCTGTGGGGGGTTGGGACTCCTGAAGCTGCACAGTCTCCGAGAATACCCTGCCTATCTCTTGCTCATCTTCTCGGATGCTGCGCAGCCTACTGACCTCCTCCCGTAACTCCCTTACCTGACGAGACAGCTCGTCAACATCAGCACACCTCCTGCAGGAGAGCTGACTGCCAGCCCAGGCCTCCCGGAGAGGCCCCAAGCACTCCCTGCAGCCTGAGACCTGTAGAGCCGCATCTGCTGTCAGAGGGTCTGTCTGGGTCCCAGCCTCTGACACAGCAACTCCAACAGCCACTGGGGAACGCGCTCTGCGGCGTGTCACAACCATACTTGAGGAAGTGTACACCACAGGGAACAGAAACAAAGGTCCCTTCGCGCGCCCTTCTGCGCAAACTGCTGCGTCTGTTCACTGCCTCTGTTAGCTGCACTCTGGGAGCTGCGCTCTCTAAATGTTACACAAATACTGATAATTCACAAATCAGTCTGTCATCTGAACCCCGCTTATTCCTGGGAATGTGCAAAATTATTTATCCCTTCAGATTCCCAGTTGCAGGTACACATTGAATTCTAAGAGGTGCCTTCATTTCAGATTTTCAGACTAGTCTGAGAAGATGCTACAAATTAGATCTCCTAATTACTTAAGGAACATTGCTAACTATGGGTATAGACACTGAGCTTCTTCTCTTCAAATTTGCACCCTGACCTATAATATTAAAATTAGTCACAGTTCCATGCACATGCTTGTTTTTGCTTGGTAGAGATAAAACTTCACGTACATAAAATGAGAATGGGAACTGAATAACATCAGGACTAGAACTTGTGATGTGAATCCAGATCTTGAGAAACCTCTACTTGACAGCAGTTAGAGTGGATGTAGCTTAAGACTTTTTAGTAGTTAAAAGATGTGGACAGAAACAATTTGAGATTTCTCTCTAATTTCTCCTCTCTAAAACCAATTTGCTGAGAATATCAAATGCTTAATTGATGTGATAGTATGATTCATATTTCTTTGGCTGGGGGAAAAGTTTTTTGCAACAAAGGAATGCTAATAATCTGAGAAATGTTTTGGATAACTTCCTTACTGCTCTTAATTTGTGGCTTTAAATAGGACAATAAAGGAAAGGTTTAACAATAGCTGCTTTAATATGGTTTAAAGGCTTCATGGACCTCATCCAGAATATGGAATGCAAGGAATTTCAGTACTGCCCTTGTAGTGTTCAGTGGAATGAACAAACACAAAAATATTTACTAACAAAAAATGCATAGTCACAGCCCACCATAAGTCATCAGTCACTGCCTCCTCATACATTTCTATCTTCTGCATGATGAAATTAGACTTTGAAAAGAAATATTAATTATTATTCTCCCAACTATATCAATGGAATCAAATGTATTTTTGTTCTCCCCATTTTTAGCATTACTTTTCCAGACACTTTAGGTTTTTCAGACATTAATGAGTCCTTGTAAAAAAGCCATCTTCTAGAAGGTTATTTATATTTCTGTCCAGTTCTTTATATTATCAATAATATGAAAACAAGGAGCCAGTCTGAATGGGTTTAGAATTTAAAATAAAGGCATCAGAAACTGTATATCAACTCAGTTGTCACAGTTAATATTGAGAAGTTTCTTCCAAAAAAAAAAAAAATTAGGACAAGTTAAATTATTAATGGATAGCACATATGCGAAAAAATGTGCATAGCAAAGATTCTAAGCAACCTACAGCTTGACTCTAAAACAATTTATTAACCATTTAGTAAAACATGTTGTCATCATTTAGCTATGCTTTCTAAACAGCTTATAAACACATAAAGTGTGACGAAATAATACATTTGAACAAGTCAGCTATGTATAAGGTGTACCCTAGGTTTACCTAAAAAGAGAACAACACCTAGAAAATAAAGTAATTTTAGCAAAAACATTATGATAAGAAAGAATGTGGTGGCTCTGCAAATATGCACAGCAAAACTGAGCCTTCTGCATATGATTTCAAATCTCTTGCCTACCAGAATAAAACTCTTACCAGACTCTTATTTGCAGTCATAATTTGGATGCATACAGAATGAAAAAGTGGCCTCAAAGAACTTACATCTAACTTGTCATTCTATCAAAAATTAAGTGAAAATTATTCTTGCTTTATTCCTCACATTTGACATCAATTGAAGTTCAAAATCAGTATGTAAGACATTGGCACAAACTGTGATTGCAGTTTCTTTGGTAGTGAAATAAGATTTAGGAAATTCAGTTTGTTTTAATAGATTATGTTTTAATGCCTAAATAGCGTATGGGTGTGCCTTAGCGCACGTCTGCCCAGAACAATAGATTGCTGTCCAGTTTGTAGAACAAGTTAAGCCTGCCATTGTTTATACCTAGCATTTTAACAATGGTCTCAAGTAAACTATTATGTTTGGAATAGGGGAAATATAATTATATGGAAAGGATTAATATTAAACAATGTAAGATATTTGTATCACATATTCATTGTCTTACACAATACTTGTTTTAATTAGATAATAAAATTAGAGGAAGTCACACAACCACATAAGGTTAAATTTTTCAGATAATTTAGGCATAGAAATATATGCATGCACAATTATTGCAGTAGTATGAACAAATCAGATAACTGTATACACAGACACAGTGAATTATGCACATTTGCAGATGTAATTATCCTGTCTGTATAACCGTTAAGGTAATTGCCTACATGTACAAATTAGGCGTGCAATTGCATTTGCATTTTAAACATGCATACATATGGCTAAAAGAGTCATAAAATCAAGCTCAAAATCCTTAACCTATCACTTACAAGAGATATTACTGACTTAATCAAAACATAAGGAATTAGAGAGGGATGGGAAGCACATGGAAGTTCCTTTTACTGTATTATTAAATCTTCCTAGGCCTGAGGAAATATTCCTTAATAATCTTTGTGAAGCAGACAGGCAGGCCTCTTCAGAGTTTGGGTTTTTTGTGATTTTTTTTTTTTTTTGGGGGGGGGGGGGACAAGTATTATTTTACCTGGTATATTACAGCTAGAGTTAGGGCTGGAATTAACCTTGCAAGTTCTTGTCTCTTTGTCTTCTCATACCACAGCAACGTGCCTTGTTACTTGGCTATATGTTACTAGCATGCGAGTGCTCAAGGACCAGTCTTCTGCTGGTGTGAGCTGCAATAGGGCTCACTGTGGCCTATTTACCTCTTTCCTCAGTTGTCATGGCTGATCCCTATTTTTGACTCAGATCCCTATTTTTGACTGGTTGATAGCCTCTGTATTTCTACTCTTGCTATGTTCTGTGCAAATTATGCAAAGCCTAAGAGAGGGTGCTATGCACTGCTTCTGCACTGTTGGGAGAATTTTCCCACCTTCCTTAGTAAAACAAGAACAAAGTTCTAGTCTTCTTTTTCCTAACGGACCCCTCAGCTAACTGTATCCATCCATATACGTGTTCTGAGATCATTATAAATCATTGCAAAATACTCAGTATGCTTACAGAAAAAGAGGGAAGAAAAGAGGAAGGAGGAATTCTGGAGGGGCACTACGCAGGCTAGAAATGATTGACTTGGAATGCAGAAAAACTGGAATTTGTCCCTTGGAGTTTGAGTCTTGTGAGGAAGCAGGACTATGACATTCTTGTTTAGGTGTTTTTTTAAAAATTCTTGCTTTACCAATATTTTCTTCTCCTACTGAAAATAATCAAATCCCAAATACCTGCTAATTATTCTGCCCAAAATGGTGATGTTATTTAAAATCCCGTTCCTCCAAAAGCCAGTTTTGTTGCATTCCAAGTACACTAAAATAGCTATAACGACAGCAAACCCTCATTTTTTACTAGGGTTTTTTCCTTGTTCTTTTTTGCTTTAAATATGATCTTATCTGCTTAAATAGTTGCATTAATATACAGCTTGGACACAGCATCTTCTCATGTTATATTGCCTTTATTAGGAAATCAGTACTCCATATTCTCAAATATCCCTGAACAAAGCATTCCCAGTAATTGTGTATCACATGGCTAATATGCCAGGACTTTTACTATTTTTATGTATATGCTAGATCTTTAAGTGGTATTAAACATTGCTCCTAATCTTCTTTCCTAGAGCTATTGAATCTTCTCACATTCCAGTAAAAAGCACTTTGGCCAGTGTCCTAATCTTGTTTGAGTCCACATGTATTTCCAATTTATACTGGGGCAATGTGTCTGCCAGCATAACTATTTTGCTGAATAGCATTGAATGCATGAATGTCACTAAACAAGCCGAGGTGAGCATTTCCTCTGTAACGTAGTTTTATTTAAGTTGACTTTTTTACAAAGGCATTTACTCAAAAAGTAATGCATGCATTTCATAAGATAATGCATTCATTTCTCATTTATCAACTATGCTTCGATTATGCTATTGGTTGGATAATACCAGAACTAAATCACCTCTCTTATATTATATAGTATATTTTTTATACTTCAATTAACATTACAATCTACTGAAATGTGAACAGTGAACTTGTATAACAGAGAATAGTTTAATTATTTATTCTATGAGGTTTATAGCAGTTAGAAAATTCTCAGCTGTTTGCTACTCATTTTTATCTGCAGAAAGGAATTCACATACAGAGCTCAGAGTGCACATCTTCGTTCTCGGACGGCGCCTGCTTCCAAAATTGCTTTGCAGATAAATGAATTTATGGTACAAATATTTGTTGTAAATTAAATAAGTCAGGCTTCAGTTGGTTGGGCTTGTTGGAACTACCATTAACCTTTAGAACTAACTGAGGATAATATGCAAAATACATAAAAGGAGTATTCATTCACTGAGTTCAGTTTTAGCTGCATGAGGCTAATCACCCTAGGCTCATCTATGCTTAAGGGGAGAGAGGGTTTTTTTTCAAGGGTGATTTGGAGCCCAGCTTAACTTCTCCGAGTTGCCTCCTAGAGCTGATCTCCCCTCACAGAGAAGAGGGCCTGGGGAAGCTGGCCTGGGCAGACTGAAATCAGCCCATGGGAGCCCTCCCCAGAGACGCGGAGGAGAATGTCTCTTGAAACTGCGTGTTAAAAGCATAGAAGGGTACATATGAAAATAAGCAGTATGATTTGTTTTGACATTTTTATTTGAAGTGATTGATCATAAATCAAGGCTTGTAAAATAATTCAGGATATATTTTCTATTCAGGTCTCAGTAAAAATCAAACTTTTTTTTTGTAATCCTCTCACCAGCAGCTGTTACAACAGAGCACCAGAAAGCTGATCTTTGTCTTTTTTTAATTCATGGCCTTTCAAATACTACACTTACACCCTTTATAAGAGTCTGGATCTTTCACCTACAGTAAAACGCTGTGATCGGAATGTTCTTTTCTGTGAAAATTACTGCACAGAGTGTGGAAAATATGGACAGTAAGTGAGAAAAGAAGTAGGCAGAACAATGTTTTTTCATGAAGGTTTTTCCTACATACTAACATTGATTCCCCAAAAAATGGAACGCATAACCCAGTTAACATTATACTGTTAATTAGGAGTTGGCTCTGTACAGCAACAATAGTTTCAGATTTTTCTCCTCCCACATCTTTTCTCATGTATGTCTAGGGAGGAGAGAAGACAAATGAATTATTTGGGAACCTTAAGTTAAGATTTCTGAATAATTTGAAACACTTAAACCTTGAAATAGTTTTTACTTATCATTCTCACACACACATATATAAAATGTATGCATGTACAGAGATAGGTTTGAGTATGATATCACAAAATATAAAATGTTTCTGAACAAGCATGACCTAGGATGTTACTTTCAATAAACATTGCATTAGAAAAAATGGTAATGGAAATCACAAAAATATCACTCAAAACTGCATAAAGTGTAGCAGAGATAAAGGGAGAAGTATGAAGATAAAAATAATAAAAAAGCCTTGCATTTACCAGTATTTTTGTAGTGTAGTATCATAGCTCTGATTTGTTATTTTGCCAGCTCATAAAGATCAAAAGAGGGCCCAAGGGTCAGCTCATGTGAACTGAATGGCAGATCAACACTCTTTTACTCCGCTGTTCTTTTTAAACACTGAATCAAACCGAGGACAAATGCTGGACATTTTTACAGTTAATAAAGGAAATAAATGATTAAATTTTTACAGTAAAGGTCAACATATGACTTGGAGAAAGTCTTAGATTGACGATGCTGGAAACCAAAATCCTCATTCAGCCACAGAATAGATGCCATTCAGCAGCAATTACAGATACTAGTTCAGATTTTTCTGTCAATTTGAAGTGGCACAGTTTCCCTGACTTCTACAGAAAAGAACCTCTTCATTCAAGAAAAAGTTTGTTCCTTTCAATCTCATTAAAAAGCAAGCAACCTGTTATGCTAATAAATAAACAGTCTAGCTGCTGCTTATTGAAAATGTAGTACAGCTCAGAAAAATAAGAATAGGCAAAATTTAAAAATTCTTCTAAAAAGAAAATCATCACTCACATAAATCCTTAGCAGGTCACCTTTTTCTCAGGCTAGAGATGCATAAAATCTTTGTGAAACTAGCATTTGTGTTGATTTTTTCAACACAAAAAGAATAAAAAATCCTATGTGTTTAACGTTCTCATCCCTTCCAGAGAAAATCATAGCCAATTTGTTAAAAAATGGTGTTCTGAACTAAAAGAGATGAAGGATAATAGAACAGAATGGACACAATCCTAGACAAGACCCATTTTTTCTGAATAGGAAAAACTTATTATACAGGTTGCAAGACTGATGCACCCTTTTACATGTCCTCTGATAAAATTTTGAAATAGACAATTGAGTTTATTCTCAAGTATTAATGCTCATAACTCACTGACTTAACAAGGTTTTTTTTCCCCAACAATTACAAAATCAGACCATATTTTTTTCATATATTTCCAGGCAATATTCTGCCTTGGTCCCATCCTGCACCTAGTGAAGTCAAATAACACTGAATTCAACAGCAAATGAAAAAATTCTGTACTGTCTTTTTATTAAGTTAAATCTGGTGAAGCTTTACCACTGTGTTCTTCCTGCTGTGAACTTTTAGAAAGTTCAGTTCTTGCTAAGGAGGAGGTTAAGCACAAGACCCAAAGGGGCCTTCTGAGTCATCTAGCCTAGCTGTCTGCTATTACAGACAACCGTATCATATAATCTCTTCTACAAACTAAATAGATTCTACCTTAAAATTAATTAAGTTGATTCCATTACTTTATTAGGACATTCTTCATTCCTCTGATGATTCCTCTAATTTCTAGCCTAAATTTTATAACGACCCTTTGTTTTTGTGCCAACAATGTCCTTTAGATTAATTAGTTCTCTCTCCCTGCTGTTTATTCCACTCTCTGATGCATTTGTAGAGAGCAATCGTATCTCTTTCCAGCCTTCATTTTGGGAGTCTGACTAAGCCAAGCTCTTTTAATTTGCTATTGTAATATGTTCATTCTATTCAACTGATCATCTGAGAGCAGAAATTCCTTTTACTTCTTGAGTGCACAGACTTGCTCTCTCTGTATTTTATCCCTCTACTATTACTTTAATTCTCATTTGCACCGGTCATCTATTTCTTCCTGCAAGATATTCCAACTCACCTCTGGCTTGATGATACCAACTTGGGTCTTCAACAACATTTAATAAGCATTAACGACTATAGCACAAAAAGAAAATCAATGAAAATATTAAGTAAGAATGATTTTAAGACAATTATAAGATCCTTGAGAAACTTCAGTAATAACCTACTTCACTATTATTCTTAACAACAACCTGGTGTGATCTCCTTTTCAACCACTTTCAAGCTTACTAAACAGATTGGAAAGTATTAATCCCTTTTTTTGGGTGGTATCATAGCAAATGCTTTATTGAATTTGAGAAAGATTAGATCAACTGATATTTTTAGATAAGGGAAACAGTAATTTTATAAAAGAAAGATACCTAGCTAAATTAGCACAATCTACCTCTAACAATCTCATTTAATATTCTCTTTTATTTTTCACAGAACTCCACATAGATTCATAGTTCATCTCTATTTAGCAAGGTATTAAAACATGTAACTATATTTTATTAGGTGATTTATACATGGGCCTACATTCAAATACATCCTTAAACTGAAGAACGATGGATTCAGTTTCTACTCAGAAACAATATTGTGGCATCTCATCCAGAATGCAAGCACCTCAAGAACTTACCTGCTACTTAATACACAATATATTTGGTATTAAACTAGGAATGATAATTTCTGTTATTTTCAAGCTGAATAAGACCACGTTTCTTGACTGCACCAGTGGAAGGACTGGCAAGTACTTCAGGTAATGCAGATAAACGTAAGGCTTTAGCTATCAGCTACTCTGGAGCCAGTAAAAAAGAAATCAGTTATGAAAGCTTATTTGCTATATAGCTTGCTAACCCTTAACTTGTAAATAAATCTCGAAATCACTGGTCCAATTGAGACCTGAAACAGAAAATATAAAGCTATGCATCTGTGGGTATCAACAGTGATGTGTATGTGAACCATTCTTTTATTGCAAAGGTGAAAAGCTAATCCTTCAGGAGAAAAAAAAATCCCCATTAACAACCCGCTTCACACTTCATTTAACTGCAAGCATCAACAGGCACTGGTCGCACTGGAACTCACACTAACCTTCCAGCTTTCTGTTGGCTGCCCTATCCTCAACAGGGTGGGGGAGGGAACAGGAGAAGAGAAGGAAAGGAAAGGAATTGGTAGAATGCATAAATACATGTGAAAAAAAAAGCCATCTTGTTATCCTACATATCTGTGCAACTGCCCCATTCCTGAACCTTAAATGGCAACTAGTATAATATATTACTCACTGTACAAACTGGAGAATATCTAAAAAGTCTCAGCTACAGCAGAGCTGCTTCAGAATTTATTTTATAACTGAAAAGGCTGCCTGAGGGTGCCCTCAAATAAACTCCTTATGTGTGGGCTCAAAACAAACCTGATGCTGTTGTATTTATAGATCATTTTTGGAATAAGTCTAAAGGAGACTGCATGTTCTACTGCTCAGAGCCAAAGAGCTGGGAATAGGCTCTCAAAGGGTACCAGGTGCTACTCCCAGTGGTGCCATTGACTGACCTCTTTATGCCTCAAGCTGCTCAGCTGTAAAATTGAAGGCTTTTTAAAAATAAAATCAAGAACTCTGAGAAAACCAGCAATAGCATGGTTTCAGGCAGGTCGTGAAGTCAAGTGATGGAGTTCTATTCCTGGCTCTGAAACGTATTCAGCTGAACCTGGTGCAAGTTATTTAGGGCAAGCCCACGCCGCGCAGCACGCTGCTCGGCAGAGATAGCCGAGCCAGCTCAGAGCAAACTCAGTTCAGAACCAGAAACAGGATCACTGCAGCAGGATACTGTTCCACCTGAGCTAGTTCACTAATTAGCTCTAATTTGGGCTAATTAATCCAGGCACACAGGCTAGGCTAAATCAGCCATACTGATTCGCATGCACAAGCTATTCTCTTTGAACGGCATTGCCCTGTGTTGGATAGATATGCTAACCAGCCTGGAACTAGCCAAGGTGTTTCTATCATAGCACAGTGCTATGCTAAGACAAACCCTGAAGCCATAGTACCTACTAATTTTGTACAAATCACTTTTTTCTGTTTGTGTTTTTATTGGCCCACTGGAAACTGTAAAGAGTATCTTCACATTGGCTTTATTCAAACCTCTTACAAAATAGTGTTAGAAATTTCATACAAACCCATTCTTAAATACTAAATATTGATACTCTTTTTTTTGCATGTAGGTGAAATTACCATAACTTTGAGCAAGAATAACAGCTTCAGTAATAAAACAAAGAGAATAAATAAAAGCTAAATAAAGAAATTTACTTTTATAGGACACAAAAAGGCGTATTTGTGTTTGAGCTATTGCCAATAACAGAAAGCTGTGAGGTAAATGAAAATGACATTCTTTTAAAGGAATCTCTATAGTCTTTCAAACCTCCAGCAAGTCTGAGAGGAAATCACAGAGAAATATGAGGGACCTTTTCTTCAAGCTCTGTTCTCCCCCAGCAGGATCACGCTGTTATTGGAGCTCTTGAGCTCAGTGTTGCCACTGCAACTCCCTCTGATCGGTTGCCACTGATCTTTGCTCACATGACCTGGCCATTGATTTGAATGGTGTGGCTTAAAAGAGTGAGCATTTCCAAACTCAGCCTTTTGTTCACTTGCAGTATTCATGTGAGTCCTAAGAGCAGTTAAGAGGCTAGCAGGAGGCTAATGCCAAAGCTCCCCTGTGAATCAGCAATTGGGCTGCCCCCTTAGAGAACTATCTAAGGCACTCTCTTGCCATAGCGGATGAAGGGGAGCTAGGTATTAGCTCTAAGAGAGTTTGTCTTAATGTTTGTCATAGAAATTGCATTAGTTGCAAGACCTTTTTCAACAATTTAAAATCATCTAATAAGGGATCTTTCACTTTTACTCAGGTATAAAATATCCTTTCTCTCTATTCTTCTTTCATTCATTTAAATTTGCTGAAAGCAGGGAAGAAAATAATCCAACCCTGTCCATCAGGATACTTCAGATGACTGTCAGATAAAGACATTTGCTATTAAAAGCATCCACCAACTTCAAGCTGATAGTAAAAATATGTGTTCCATCATGTATGAATGTGAGACATTAGCCATTCATTCTAAGGCTATAAAATGTTCCTGCCTTTATCATTTTGTTTGCCCATAAAACTATGATGGTTTTGAAAATCTGTGATGGTGGGACTTATGGACTCCAATATTAGCATGAAACTCTTGTATTAGTGATTGCCTATTTAGCTGTGAAGCAAGCCACATGTCAGCAAGGATGGTAGTACAGTCTTCTCAAACCAAGAGGACCACTGGACAGTCTATCTAGGTACAAGCACTTTAAGACAAGGTATGCAGAGATCTGGGGTTGAAGCAACAGGGGTTTTTTTCCAGAAAGGAGTGGGGAAGGAAGAAGGAGTACTCAGATCAGCTCTTAAAAAAACAGGCAATAAGAGAGAGGCAATTAAAAGTATACTTCCAGAGAGATTATTCTGCATTTCAAGATTAAAATGAAGCAAGCAAAAAGGAAGGCTCAAGCAAAAGGGGGGAGTGGGGCAAGCAAAGCAAGCGAGAGAGAGAGAGAAAGAAACCACATCATCTGCAGGAAAAGTGATGTGGCCAAGTGGAAATTTGCTGTATACCCTACAGCAGTGACCTTCTAAGAGAACCTTCTTAGAGGTTTCCAACAGGTAACCTAGGAAACCCAAATTCTTCAATTCATATGCACCCCTAAACATTTCCAGAGTAGCCAGAAGTTAAAAAAAGTGAAGAAAATATTGACTTGGAGGGATATGACCAAATCCTAGACAAGTGCACCAGAGGGATGAGGAAAGTAATCAGAGATTAATGATTAACTGTTTGTTCTGCCCAAATCAGTTATATCCCTTGTACTAATTAAAGCAAAAATTACTTATGTTAAAGCATGTCTATATTCTGCACTTGGATATGATTCACAGTGCCTAAGCCAGCACTGAACCAAGCTAAATCAGGAACGAGAAAACAGTAATTGCATGAGCACAACCCCATAATAGCCAATTAGCATCAGGGCTCATGCTAAGACAACTGTTGTTTTCAGGATCTGAACTGCTACACAATGGGTGTGGAAATACCGGTCTATGGTACAGTTAGCCTGAGACAACTGCACCACTCTTCATTACAAGGTACTCTTCATTACATGTTTTGATTAGCCTCTGCAAAACCCTCCATGGTCATGTGCTTCCCCTAAAAATTTTTCCTCAAAAAGTGAAGCCATTAGCCCCAAGTCTGTGAAGTTGAAGCTCTGGTAAGCCACTTCAATGAAAGATTAACAAATAATCGCCACCGAACATATCCCAACAAATTTTTAAAAAAAAGACAGTACTGCAATTGATCGAGCCCAAGGGAAACATAAGAATTTCCCAAGGCTCCTATATGGTCTGACCCAAACACAGCAACATGGTGTGGATCCACCAAGAAATTCTTACCTGGTGATGTGACAGAAAGAGAAAACCTCATGGCACTAAGACTGACAACATTAACAGCATTCACATTGACACCCAGCTGTCACAGAGATCTTGGCATGTGAATTTAAATGAAAAAGAGCTATGTGTTTGCTTCCATGGGACAAAAGAAAGTAAAAGAATTCTTCAAAGCCAGTGCCAAACTATAACATCACTTGGAAAGCGTGCTGAACTCGTAGTTGAGTTAAAATTTAGAAATGGCACACAGCTTTGTTTTTTGGACTGTTGCTGTATTTTGGTAGCAATTATACATAATAAATTCCAGAAATCATAATCACTTGGTATTCATTTGAAACATTAATCCAAACACGGATTAAATGCCTATTTTTTTTTCCTCAGTTTTTAAACTGACTTGTACTGTAGTAAAATAACCGTGTTTATGTGCTATAGTTGTGCTAACACTGAAAAAATATGTTGTGTACACTCACCAAAGTGACTTAGTTTCAGTCATGCTTCAGTTTTTGTCCATAGAAATGCTTGCTAAAAAACAATTTAATCTTGTCCATCCATATGTTTGTATCAAAAATGTTTTAACAAGATTAGAGTTTGCTTTAAAAAAAATAGCAGTTTCCTGAAATTCCTTACTAAGCACACTTTAGCAATTATGACGATGGGTTGGAAGTTACTGCTTGAGAATATGGCAAGTAGAGCTGCGTGGAATTCTCCAATTAAACAAAATGTCATAGGAATGTGATGTTTTGTTGAATCCAGACGCTTCATCTGACACATCTCTAGTTTGACAAAATCTGTTGGATTCCTGCCTCAGTTCCTGGAAGGGTATTGGGCTAGTGATTGAGGCCCAGTGCAGCCAGTGTTTCCAGTTCTGATGAGAGCCCAGCAAAGTAGAAACCCTGCCTTTTTGCCAGCAATGTGGTAATGTATATTTCCATATAATAGCTCCTTAAACCATTGAAAGTATAGGTAGCCTAATATTTCTTGGAATATTATTTGGGGGATCTATAATGGTCTTTATATAATTAACACATAGCAGACATCCTCTTGGCCATATGCAGGTGCTATTCACTTATTCTAGTCTCACCAGATGAGAATCAGCTGCCATTAGGGTCATCAGTGCCATTAATGTTGTTTAAACAACCAAGTCCCTCTTCTGCGCAAGGTTTGTTAGCTTAGGTGCAGCACTACAGAGCTAACTGCAGCTGACTACAGTGGCGTACCTGGAGCAGCTTAACAATTTTTAAAGTGCCTTGTTCTGGTTTTGTATCTGCTGTCTATAAGATAACTACAGATTTCCTGACTCCATCCCGGGCTCACAGATGTCTTAGTGTGTCGGTAGTCTTGCTGTCTGTGAGCTTTACTACTCTCATCAGAGAGCAGAAACAACAACACGAGGCTAACATAGCCATTCACAGTTAACCAGCAGATTTCTGCCTCTGAACATCAAGTATCAAATACTCATCAGAAATTGTATACAATCAACTTATCATACAAATATTAAAATTAAGTTCCAACAACAAATAATTCAAGAAAACTAGCCTATGCTCAGCCATCTGGGACAGAAGAAAGCTGCAATCCACTGCAGATTTTTCTTTTACCTCATACACATGGCTTTGTATGTACTTATCAAAAAGCCATAGGTAAAAGTATTAAAAATGAATTTAGCATGCTTTGTCAGTTACCGCTTGATCCAGAAATGATTGATGTTAAAGGAAGAATTGTACTGACTTCAATAGGCTTTACATCTCCACTTTGGTGATGAAGTTAGTACTGAAGATTTGTAAGAAATGGAGATGTCGTTATGTGCTTTTTAGAATTCAAGGTTGGAAAATGAAATTAAAAGCCATTCAGGCTGAAGGAAGAATGTTCTTCAAAGTCTTTAAAATGAAATTAAAAAATTGAGTATATACAACAGAAAGTGATCCTACCCTTTTGAAATAAGAGGAATGTTCCCATTTAATCTGTGAATTACAAATGCAAGAGCATCTGATCCAGAAAGCCATGTTGCTGTTGTATTCTTTATTAAATTTAGGAGCTTAACAAGCTTATCACAAGATGTTCCCCTGTTATCTCTTCCTGTCTTCCTTTTTCCCTTACATATTTTTCTGAGGAAAATATTAAAGGAATAAAATATGCATAGCTTGGCTAAAAATGACTACGGAGACATTAGTTAAATCTTTTATCAAGTGTCCAAAGAGGATAGGAAGCAAGGAAGAAGCAGAGCTGTTTAGTGTGACTCAGGATTACTAACATGAAATAGACTTAATATGATTGCCTACTTTGATGAATGGCCTGGTCTGTAGCTGAGGGGAAAGTGGTGGATGTCATTACCTTGACTTTTGCAAAGACGTGGTCTCCCACATTATCCTTTTATCCAAGTTGGGGTGTTATGGTCTGGATGGGGGGCCTACTAAGTGAGTGAACTGGTGGATCATTGGGCTCAAAGAGGAGTGTTTGATGGTTCCTACTCAGAGACTGGTTACTAGTGGTGCTCCTCAGGTGTGTAAACTGGGACTGTCCTTGTTTAATATCTTTATTATTGGTCTGGGAGAGATGTAATTCACCCTCATCAAGTCTGCAGATGACGCCAAAGTGTGGGGGATTCCGCTGGCATTCTCTAGAGGTCATTGGGTCGCCAAGGAAAGGGACTATCCAGAAAGGAAGAATGGAACAGCAGGAACTTCATGAAATTTGGCAGGGACAACTGCAAAGTCCCGCACTTGGGATGAACCAATGCTCTGCAACTGTACAGGCTGGGGCTGACATGTTGTGGAGCAGGTCTGCTGAAAAGGACCTCGGTAGACAGCTGCCAGGGCCCTGGGTGCATTCACCAGCCCTCCTGGAGCTGGCTGTGTTCAAGGCCAACTGGCTAAGAGCTGTTGTGAAAAAGGAGCTTGAAGAAGCCTCAGCAGGGACTCCCCCCTATTGCCCTTGCTCAGGAGCTGCTTTAGGCCAAGGCTTTCACCTCTGGCTCCTGCCTGAGCTACAGCCCTAGCCGCGTCACGGCCATGCCTGTGCTTGGCCATGAACCGCTGATCCTGACCCTGACTGATAAGTCAGTCAAGCCCTCACTGACTTCCCAGCTTGACCTGGGACTTGGCTCATCACCATGGACTTGCCTGGCAATCACTGCCAGGTCTGTGTCTGACCTTGGTTAGTGTCTCTGGACCTGTCCTGCTTGTCTCACTCAAGGGCAGTGGGACAGACCCTGCCCTGCCCTGCCAGCTCTGGGAGCCTCTGCGGGTCCCTGCTCCCCAGGGCCCAGGGAGCCGCTGGCCCATGCTGCCCTGACAGCTGAGCATGAACCAGCAGTGTGTTCTGGCAGCAAAGAAAACCAATAGCATCCTGGGATGTATTAACAGGAGCACAGCCAGTAAGTCAAGGGATGGGATTTTCCCTTTTACTCAGCATTCATTAGACCACATCTGGAATATTGTGTCCAGTGTTGGCCCTCCAGTACACAAAAGGTCAGCAGGCTGGAGAGAGTTCAGCAGAGCACCACCAATACACCACCTGTAGTCAGGGGCCATAGCACTTGCCCTGTGAGGAGATGCTGAGGGAGCTGGGTTTGTTCAGCCTGGAGCAGGGACGACCTCGGGGGACTAAACAGCAGCAAGTACTGAAGAAGATGAAGCCAGGCTCTTTACTGGAGTGCACAGCAGGTGGATAACAGATGCTAGTAATAAAATGCAATAGGGAGGTTCTGATCAGACATAAGGAGAACCTTTTTCCCTGTGGGGACAGTCAAGAATTAGAAGAGATTACCAGAGAGGCTGTGCAGTCTTTATCCTTAGCAATGTTAAACACCCAACTGGATACATCTCCAAGCAACGCTTTGACCCCCCTTTGAGCAGCAGTTGGACTAGAGACCTCCTGAAATCCCTTCCAACCTGCATGATTGTATTCTTCTAAGAAGAAATGCTTCCTACAAAGAAGGTTAATTTTTTCTGTGCTTTGGTAAGGTAATGCCTAACAAGGTATTTGCTACTGGGCATGGAGGGGGACTAGAAATAATATGAGTTAGAATATATTTGCTTCTTAAGGCTCTACATGTTTATAGTGATGCTATGGGTGTTAGGCAGCTCCACAGGGACCTTGCTGGTGACTATCGACATTTCAAGAAAATGCCGACAGAAAATGACATGGGGGTATATTCCCTGAGACATCAAAGGCTAGAATGCCCTTCAGAACAAAGCTTTTCAGAGCCAAAGTTTCCTATGTGACCTCTCTCACTGTGAGTGAATAGAATCTCAGTACATCTAGTCTAGAAATCTATTTGACATATCTTCTGCACATGCACAGTAAACCCAACACTTTTAGGACATATTGAACCTCCTGGGCATGCACAGAACAAACCACGTTGTACAGCTGCAGATGGTTTTATGCACATGGAGCTGGTTTGCAATATTTTGAGGAATTCCAGATGCGTGGCTTTTGTTGGCGGGATATGACCTGTTAGGGCCAGAGACGGTGAAGAATCCTGGAAAAATGCATAATGTCTTCAAAACCCTTGTAGAGAAAATCTCTGCTTATAAAAACAGAACTTGTCCAGGAAAACTTAAATATATGGTAACATTTTTATAAACAATTTAGCCACTGCCTGTCTCTCTTCCAACATCCAGCAGTGGCATGTGCTGTATGACTCATTAGGAATGGCAGATAGGAAAGGCCTCCTATTTCTCCTCACACCCAGAGAACCTGCCTGTTTAAAGGAATTTGCAGTTTCCCTCACTGTAAGAGAACAGAAGTTCTGTGGAACCGCCTACAGTATCACAGGTTTAGGATTGAAAGGTACTTTTCCCTCAGATGCCTATACAGCACTGTAAACCAGTAACGTTTGTGCATATGCCTGACGGTCCCATTCTCACTGCACACATCTCTGACTGGCCACAGCCATTTAACATAGACAGGGAATGGCTCTCTCGCTTGGCTGACCTAAAGCCAGAAACAAACAAACAAAAAAAAGATTAGACCCTATAAAATTGGGTACATTTGAGGAATCTTGATTTTTTGTGCTTGTCATTCAACAGCTTTGAGATTTGTTGCATGTACCACCTGGTGACACTGTCACTGCTTCTAGCTGCTACCTACAACTCTCTCTCTATTGCCCATTTTCTTTCCACTAGTTACTGTGTAGTCACAGCAAACAGTTTCGGAAACTCAAAGGCAGCTGCCACTACAGTTAAGGAGAACAGAACTGAAGGGTACTTTGAATGGCTTATTCAGAAACCCAGTAAGAAACAAGAACTACAAGACGACTTCTACAGCTGTGTTGCTACATACAGAGTCACAAACAGGACATAACATTATTGTATATAACTTTTGTCCTAGCTAAAGCTACCCTGATATTACCTGGAAAGTAAATAGGACCATGAAATAACAGTAGTAAAAGAAAAAAGAAAAATTTCCTGAAAAGGCAAATAAACAAAACTGGTAATGCCAGAAGGTGCTGTCAAGGACTGTCACAGGATATGGCCTTCTCTAAAGGATCTCTATAAGAAATGAAAAACAGCACTTATCCTAACTAATTTTAGAGGGTTCTTCCTTTCAGTACAGCCAGACAAGGAAAGACAGGAACTGAAGCTGTTGTAATAATCTATTTCTTCTGAATTTTCTCAGCTCTACATGTGAAGCTAATCACAGCAAAAAACTGGGGATTTAAAATGCAGCTATTGTCAAAGGGGAAAGGGCATTTTCCTTCCTCCAGTACAGGTCATATTTTTGAAGAAAGAAAACCATGGCTACAAGCAATTAAAATATGTCATTAACTGACAAGACAAGGGGTTAATTGCCATGAAATATATATGTAAAAGTAATTTGCTGCAGGCTTCATGTCCTTATGCATGTATGGCACTTATTTACAGGTTGTCTCTATTTTTAATGCAAGCATTTTGTTAAAAGTAACCTGTGTAGCTGGTTCAGCTATTTGCTATATGTATAAAAAATAACATGTATTCTGTAACACCATCTGCTTTAAAGAAATGATAATGAATGCAATATTTGTTTTCCAGCATATCCCAGAACATCCCAGGAATTAAAGAAAACGAACTGAATACATCTAAACATTTGGGCACAACATCCTGTGTTCTGTGTACATTTAGTACAGTCGTCTCAAAGATGGCAGTGGGCATAAAGTGTTTAAAGCAGTCATTTCTATTCCAAGCGCCTTTGTTTTTTCCAGTGACACTTACAGGAGAGACTTATATTTAACAGTGGATTTCTAACATCTGTTTGCTACACCAAATAATGTAGGCAAAGTTGTGGCTGGAGATAGTGCATAGAAACAGCAAGGCCATAGAAATGGAAAAAAAAATGCACGCTTATGCTGAAGGATTCTTTTGTTTAGCCCTTTTGAGAAAGACCTCAGTGACCTTAAAAAACCTCCAGCTGCAGCCTGTGAAACCGGGTTAAGAGCCTCAGCAGAGGACTTTGAGAGCCCTCTACAGGCCGTCACAGCCTGTTAACTCCAACGAGACTGATCCTCTCCCTCAAACTCTTCCTGGTAGCCCTGCTCTGCTCATCTTCATCTGCCTTGATGTCTGGATGAAAGAAGAGTTTTATTTGCCATTTATCACAGTAGGGGTTTTGGTGTGCAACAGTAAGCCGTCCCTTTAATGATGCATTCAGCTGGCAGCATTGTTCTGCTTAAATAACTACTTGCCAAAAAAGGAAAAGAATTTGTCCTCTCTCTGGATTTGTTATTTCATTAGGGTTCCTCTAGAGAACTCCAATAAAGGATCCTGGTCTATTAATCACCCTCCACAACTTTCTCAAGTAATTAGTCTTTAAAAATGTTTGCTACCTCCTTAGCAGTACATAATTTGACGGTGCTCGGTGAATCAGCCGAGGTTCAGGCTCACTAACCTTTAGAGGTTTGGCCTGTCTGAGCTCATCAGTCTCGGCCCCCAATTGAACTGAAAACTGCACTTTTTTCATTCTTTGTGGCAGGTTTATAGTACAGCACTGCTGGACGCCTGCCATGAAGGAAAACTCAAAACATAAATTCTTCATAAGGAAACGGTAGAAGGTGGCACTGAGAAATAATGCTCTCATGCTGTCAGAGCTGCTGTGGGGAGGGGGGACGTGTTCATTCTAAGACAGATGTAGCAACAATTGCTCCTGTTTAACTCCCTAAATGGGTAATCCCAGTTTACGGGGCCCCAGTGATGGAAATCTTGCTGACATCACTGTGAGGATTTTTTTGGCAGGGAATATGGATTCTCAGGAGAGCATTGCAAGGGTCTGGCTTACAATTTTAGATTCAGACCCTTTGAAATAAGTGTAAAGTGTAATTTTCTTTGAGGACACACACATTATTCCATATATGAAGGGGACAGTGAGGCAGCTTCACATTAGAAAATATGAAAGTTGCAAACCTCTTATGCAAAAATACATTTGGCACCACCAGGTAATGCAGTTCACATGCCCTGTTACTTTTTCTTGGCATTCCCAGTTCCACTGGCCTTGTTTCTGGTAACTTAAGAAGGCAATTACAGATTCACAGACCACTTTGGGGACATTCCAGAGTTTTGTATTTGGCATTACAAAGCGATACTCACAAGCTGCCCAAGCTAGAGCTGTTTAGAGAATGAGAATTTCATTTTGCTGCACCTTTTGAGATTTAGACTTTTGCTAGAGATTTTGTTCTAATGCTGGTTTGAAAATGAAACCCTTCAAATGATTTTGCAAAACAGATTTGAGCTAAAATGCCCATTTTCAGATTAGGTCTAAACTTTTCTATTTGAAGAGGATTTTTGTGCTTTTTTGGCTTAGTTTATATCTCTCTTCTGATACTGGACAGACAGCTGAAGACACCCAGTCTGACACTGTATAACTTGGGGAGTAGGGGCAGTGCATAAGAAAATAAGAGATAGAACTGCCAATCTATGTTCTTCCTGCATAAGAGTGCAGTTTTTCATCCGAGATGATATTAAATTAGTCACAGAACAAATAGTATAACAGAACACTAATATCCTAAGCCAGAACCCTTTAAAATATAAAATTGCAGTTAAACAAATTCAAACTATGAGTGCCATTTTTGCCAGGGTGAAGTAAAAAATGAAAAAGTTGAAAAAGTGACATTTTGTAGTTTAAATAGAGATAGATGAATCCAATTTAATCTAATCCAAACTACATATTTTTGAAAAAAAAAAAAAGAAATGTGCGTTTATGTGTATAAGATCACCTCTTGTTACCAGGAAAGTAGAAACACAAAATATTTGCATATGGGAGCCCATCTCTCCAGTCAACAGAATTTGTCTCAATTTCTAGAATTGGCCTTGCTTGTAACTCAGAGTTGTAGATTCCTCATGCATAATGGGCAGCACTTGCATTAGCAAGTCCTCCTCTTTAATTAAATGGAGCAAGAGTTCCCTAAAGTCAGCAAATGACAATATATTATACCTCAGTATTTCTGGCCATATGGTATACATGGCATAAAAAACAGGAAAAAAAAAAAAAGATGGACATGTCTGAAACTTCAGCAGAAACCATATGCACTATTTTCAGGCCAGAGGCAAAGACTGCTAGAAGGCAGACTTTTCCCACAATAGTTCCATCCTATAAATATAACAAACAAAAGTCATAAATTATTATCCACAGACATTTATAAAGAACTTCTAAAAGGCTGATCAGCATATTGCCACACGTCTAAGTAAAACATCTTAAAGGTGAATATGAATCAGAAGTCAATTATACTGTATATTATTTGCCAGGAAACTACTGACAGACAGGCTCTATAGTAATTGTTTATCTCTTTATTAAAAAAATCTGTTAAATGATTTGTGTGTGTGTCTGTGCGTGTGTGTGTGTGTGTGTGTGCACACGAGTGTGTGCGTTTGTATGTATAGTACTCAACAAAATATGCGATTATGTATACTTGAAGCCAATTGTTGAAATGCCACTGAAAACCCCAAGCCAGAAATCTCTCCAGCTGGTTCCTTCAAATTTTCAGTGGGGAGCGGAGGTCCCTTAGGCAATGACATTGTTTGTGCCTAAAACTCTCCTGGGGCTGGTATTTAGCTGCAGGATGAGCCTTTCCTATTTTACAGGAATAATTGAATGTCGAGCTTTTCTTTAACTTTTTCTTTTCTTTTACTCCTAGAGTGGAGAATCTTTAACATAAAGCACCTATTTGTTTCCTTGCGTTTACCACATCATCGAGAAGCTCAGGGCAAAGTCTCTTAACAGGTGTCCCTCTGCTGGCCAAGGCATATAAAATACCAAATGCACCAGGCCTTAAACTATGTAGAGGACATTTCAGTGCCTGAAAAACTCATTATTTTTAAAAAGAGGTTCTAAAGCCCCACAGCCTAACAGATTATAACTCCAAAAGGCAAATCAAAACATGGGCCCACAGCACTTGACAGGGTCTCGTTAAAAATATTCCTCTCAGTGATCTAAAGGATTTGAAGTAATCTCCTTACAGCTGGTTGTAAAATCCGAGTGACTGAGGTAGACGTAGAAATTAGCAGGTAACAGGACCCTAAACCTTTACAACGTTTTTACTTATCTCTGTTACTAATAACACTTCAGAAGACAGAAAAAAAGGAATAATGTGAAATCTAATATTTCTGTTTCCATTTACGCAACTTGTTATTCTTTGCCTGCTCCAAGCAGTGAGAATAGAAGCTGTTTGTTAATGTTCTGGTTCTCCTTCTGGCTCATGTAAAAGGGCGGACAGATAACATCAAGTAGCTGTGCTGGGATACTGCATGTACTTTTTAACTCTACTGCTTACAGATACGGCATTTAATTAAAAAATATGTAATGTCATATTTTCAGGGATATTATTGCTTATAAAAGGATTCTGCATTACATAGTGGTATTGACTGTGTCATGTCCTAGATGAACTATGGTAGCCTACCTCTGATTACATCTCTGTTAAGCCCCAAATAGTCGTCATGTGTTTGCAGAATGCCTCATTGTGGAGCACGGAAGCATAGAGTGCGTCTAGGAGAGCAGAAATAGAGCTGGTCAGGACCTGAAGAAACCAGCTGATCCATCCTCCTTCCGCCAAGGTGTCTGACATTTTAAAATGCCTTTGTACAGTCAGTGCATATGAGTTGGGGAAGTAGCTAAATGATCTTAAAACATGAAACTGGTTAAAATAATAGCTATAGAGCACTATACTATATAAGCACTACCGTGATTGTAGATGTTTTTGTTCACAAGTTACCAGGAAACTAGTCCTGATTTCTGCAAAAATAATAATTATTCATGAGTGTGAGGTTTGTCATTCTGATAAACTATGACTGTCCCATAGGAAGTATTTTCCAACTGTGTGTTGAAAATGCATCTTGCTGTGACTGGTTACCTAACAAATGCAGTATTTTTCAGTTTCTTGATTGTATGACTGGAATAATAAATGAAAAGCAGCTAATAACGAGTGAACTCATTCAAATGGATAATCATTCATACTAAATTGCATTCAGCTGTAGGTTTTCATAAGCGTATTAAAATATACTACCTGGAGGACCAAATGTATATCGTTCATAATACTCCACAAATGAAACAAATTTAACACTTTTTCAGAAATACGTTTGTGAGTCATATTTTTAACATTATGCCAACTTTGTGCTTTTATATCTAAGAACTATGAAATGTTACAAAGCCAATTTTGAGTGTTTATTATTATCAATAAATGCATATTCAAACAAGGTTATGGCTGTAAACTCATACGATGTAATCTATACTTATGCAATATTCTTTCACATGTAACTGTTATGTTTCTATGTACCCTACAAATGGAAGTTTCATATTAACCCTACCCAGGGTAACAATATAAATAACTGCAAAAGCTTTCTGGTTTAATCATTTTAAGATGTTTCCTTAAAAGAAGGCTGATTTTCAGTGCGTAGTTAGTACCATTACTTCCACCGTATGTTAGCCAACTATCATAGCAGTAACAAAGAAGTTTTGATTCCCATAAAAGAAAATCTTATCTGAATTAATCTCTACTTGGCTTTGTTTATCAAAAGATGTATTCCTCTCTGATATTAATTTAAATAATGAAATATAATATTATTTTTTCCAATACAAAATGAAAACATATTATTAAAGTCAAAATATTCTCACAAGAAAGTTGACTTTAAATAAATTGAACTTCCATCAGAAAATCATTCTGTCAGAATATCTCTGTTTGGTTCTAAAATATTTACTTGCTTGATTTGTGTTGAAACTAAATCATCTGTTAGTATAACATTTTGATATATTGGTACATCTTCCATCCGGAAGGAATCCTTAAAATGTTTGATCAGTCACTGTTTTGGCTGAACAGATTCACAGAAAGTCTGCCGCAATTCCAGACCACCATGTCTCTGACCAGAAAACCAGGAAGTTTTAGCAGAGATAATGAATGTCCAACTGCCGTCCCTCTCAGATAAGACTTCTCAGGTCTCCTTAAGACAGAATCACAGGGCAGCAGACCCTGTGCTCTTCAGCAGAAGGAATAGGTGCTCAGCATTTACAAAACTTAGGCTGCTAAAAGGCAGATCTACATAGAGCCCAGGAAGGCTGAGAGAGCTCTGACTCCTCCTCTACTTCTCAAAACAGTCTCATTGAAAGTGCTGTACACTTCTAATAATATCCATGGGAATTTCTGTGTGGCTGTGGGGCTCTACTTCATTCACGCTGTGGGTGCTTGCAGCTTCTCATGTGCCTGCAATATGTGTTAAACTTTAAAAACTTTTGCAAGTTCTGAAAATACCAATGTGTGACAAAAGATAAAATTTTGAAAAGTAGCCCCTCAAAATACCTGACAAAGCATAGACAAGGAGTGGATTCAGGTGAAAATAATAAATCTCTCAGCCTTATCATTGGTATCAGTTTCTACTCTAAAAAATGCTTTTCCCCCAAATTCCTTAAACAGAAATAGTTTTTTCCTATGAAACTAAGAAGGAAGAACAGAAAAGTTTTTAAAGAACATTTTAGCCTTAGCCTTTTTCATGTTTCCCTCTATTTATCATCTGTCCAAACAAAATACAGTCCTTTCTAGTCATTCTGATATTCAGTAACCATTGCTAAATTCCCCTCAAAATATTGACCAGAACTGTGACACAGTATCTCTGAATTGGCTCTCTCCTGTGCAAAAATATATAAACACAGGACATTTGCTAAATCGGAGATGAGTAATTCTGATACATTTACAGTACTATTAAGAACAGATTTTCTGAGGCACTGCTCTTCCTTAGCCTGAGTGTGTGCAAATTGAGGATGTGGCAAGCTCAGTGAATGTGGATAAGTAAAGTGGTTTCCTTAGAAACAATAAAAGCAGCAACTATAAAGCAGAACATCCTCCCAGATGATGTGACTTTTTAATGGTGCTGATAACACAGAGAGCAGACGTAAGTAGCCTCACTGTTTGTACACAGCACACAGCATAGTTCTCCAAATAGCTGAATTACTTTCCATATAAGATCATAAAATCTAGATAGATTCTCACAGGGGCTGCCATTAAGCAAGAGGACACAACTATGACGTTCCAATATTAGTATTATAAGTTAAATATAGCAGCCGGCATCTCTGGTGCCCACTTGTACTCATTTCTTCTGTGATAACTAATTCATCTCCCTCCTTCATGTTAACAGCTCGCGTATTGGAAAGATGTGATCACTGTAGCAAGTATGCTTCTCGCAAAACCAGTCTAGAGCCTGTACAGACAAACAGCTCTTTAGTCAAGATTTTCAAAAATAGGAGCCCAAATTAGGCATACAGACAAACAATTCCTGAAAGTGCTGAGTGTCCAACAGCATTTCAGCAGGGTCAGGAAACAGGGAGGGGAAAAGAGAAGGTATGCATTCAGCCAGAAATCAATTTGGTGAAAAACCTTCATGTTCATCACATGATGTCAGAGGAACTAAGGGACCACAAGCAATTGTGCACTGTCCTCAGTGGCCAATGAGTAATGCTTTTTTTCAGTTAAAGGGCATAATGACAGTGGCTTCAGATTATTGCGTTGGTTTTATGACTGCTTTGTGTTTCTGCAGCCATATGCGCAATTCAGAGCATAATGTTGTCTTTGTAATCTCCATTACAGAACATGATAATATGACAAATATAAATTATTACCTGAAAGTAAAAAATTATGCGGAAATATTGGTCACTGAAAAAAGGTGTCATGTACTATTTCACGGTTTTGACTGCTTTATAAAAGTATGTTTCAAGTATTTAAACAATGACATGCAGAGTTGTATGTTTAGAAATGTAATAAAAAGGCATTAGGCTAGGTCTCTGCCAAAATCTTTGGCTCAGTCAGTGCGCAAAAATTGGCAGAGGCCAGGATTACCACAGAGTTTTTGTCTCTGTGATTATAGCAGACACCTGCCTCACATGCAATGCTCTCAATGCGTATTATTAAGATGTTGCGGGATACTAAGGGTGCTTTTGGAGTTACAAAGCCCAAGAAAAATGTTAGCAGCCATCCAAGAATTGTATCTGCAGAGATCTACATCCTAGATCGGCTTGTAGAGATTAGCTGTAACTCAAATTAAATTTCATTTTAAAAAGAACATAAAAATTATTAAGGTGTTTGCGTATTGTGCCATGCAATATTCAAAGCACAGGTGTTCAAAGGGAAAATGAACTGCTCTGGAAAAATGTAATATTTGGATTTTTTAGTATTTTGTAATATATTTGAGGATGGCTTGTGTACCTCTGTCAGTGCAAACTTGAGCAGCCAGCACAAAATTCTTTGATTCTGGAAACCCTTTCCCTTCCCATTCTTTGGCAATTGACACTTCTCTGACTTTTTTGTCTATCTTTTCTCCAAGTTTCTGACTTATTCTCTTTCCTTTCTTATTTTCTTTCCTTCTTTTATGTTACATATACCTTATGTTTTGTTATACACACTCTTTATAAAGTATTTTCATTTTTTACCTTTCTTTTCACATTTCCTTTGCAAACAGGTCTTATAAAATCACAGTCCCTGTGTCTACGCACATGTGTGCACTGCATTGCATATCGCTGCCTGTGCACATGCTTCTTTCTGTCATAATGCCAAATAATTTTTGAATCTGCTCTCCTATTTCAAAAAATTTTCACAGAATGATAGAGAACATATTAAGGCCTGGAAAAATCAGAGAAAACAGATGGGCCAAAAAAGTAGTGTCTAATAAGTGACAACCATGCCTTTTATGTGTCTGAGGAAGATAAGAGTTTTGGAAGACTGACCCTTTAGTAGACACCAGAGAATCTACAGGAACGAGGACCGCTGAATGAGATCAGGAATGGTAATACATGGCAAGGCAAATATTGTAATAGAAATATGATCTATCGCTCTTTCACATACAGAGGATTCAAACATGGCTGCAAAGGGCAACTATAGAAACATTTGTTTTCTGGGTGCTTCTTAAGGAAACTGAGTTTTAATAGCTTTAAATAGATCAATTTCACCAATTATTTTGTGTCTCTGAGTTAAAGAGTCCTTCTTTCCTTGGCCTGCAACTTACATTCCTCCTTCATCTTTCACTGAAAATGGTTCCATTGTTACTTCAGCTTTCAAAATTAAATCTTTTTATTTTCTCCTCATTTCTTGTTTGTCGAGTGCCAGAATTATTACCCATAGCCACTGGCAAATTTGGACTCTATGGACAAGAAAGAGAGTAAAATTTCCACAGATTCTCATGCACTGATATGCAAAGCATTGATCCTTTTTTTGCCTGTGTATATTTCTGTGCTTTTCTGAATATGAAACAACCTTGCAATACCAAAGTAATTTTAGAAGTGGATAAAACTAGTTTAAATGTCTCTATGCAATTATGCAGAAACACATTATTTTAGTTATTTGAAAAAGGATTTGGGGGGGCACATAACTTAGACTGCTGTGTGTATATCTGTGCTAGATCTTAAATACCATTTGTTCAGAGTAATACACCATAGAGCACAGAGAAACAGTTTGTGAAGCCCAGACTCTCAATGCAAAGAAAGACCTTTTGGCCAAGGCATATGATATACAGTGACACACATTGCTGCCATTCCCCAGATTTCCCCAGACCTTCGCTGGGCAAGACCCCTCAAACTGCCTTCTCCCTTTCCCTCTCCCTCCCCAAATCATCCTTTCTCAGTAGGTAATTTGAGGATAAAAATAGCCATATTTAGAGTTATACATTAGAGGTCAGTGCATTGTTTTGCACAGACTGATTTTTGTTCTACCAGCTCTATGTTTGTTTCATCCAAGAGTGAAAGTCCTTCATGGGTTTCCTGAGCCTATAACAAAAACAAAACATAGTTGTTAAATGAAAGGCTGTATATGTTAAATGTAGGCTGTCATAGATAGCTCTGAAGAAAGCAGAATGAGTAAGAAATTTAAGTATAAAATGCAAAAGAACTTTTTTCTACAGTTGATATGATGGGAGAATGCAATTTATCTCTGTGTGTATGAACAGGAAATGTTTTCATAGATGTTTGTGCCCAGAGATAATATTTAACACAATTTACATCCATAAACAACATGGGTAAGGTCTTCTACCTTTGATATTCTGCTAACAGATTTAAGATTATTACATAATATATTCCTATATACTTACATGAAATGCATCTATACAGGCTGTTCAACAGTGCGTATACTACAGTTGACTACTTTGCCATGAACAAACTTACAGATCTAGGTGTTTAGGAAATGAAAAAATACAAACAGAAATCTCTTTATAAGTCTGTGATGATTTAGGGGTTAGCTTTTGTCATTGCAGTATAGCAAAGAGTATCATATGGCTGCATTTGTCCATCAGTGCCTTAGGAAAGAAATTAAGTCACAATTTAATCCACCTCCCCTTTGCTCTTGGGACTCATTTGTTGTTGCCCATCACATACATCAATCCTATATCAGCTATGTAGAGCAAAGAACCAAGAAAGTCCCTTGCATCTCATACTTTCTTTTTCTTCAGAGAAGGCAAACACACACTTCTGGAAGGCAAAATCCAAGTTATTTAAATAAAAATATAAGTTAAAGGAAGGGTAGATCCTTCCTTCCCTTTGTACCCCTGTGCAGCTAAATCTATCCTGTATTTTTACCCTCACTGTGTATGTGTTTGTGTGTGTGAGAGAAACTTGTTCAGTCTGGTTAAATTAAAAGTGGGTTTCAAAGACACGCTTTTGAACAAGAATGCTTACATGACTAAGGAGAGGTAGTTTTAAGTTGATTTCCTTGATCCTTTGACTGGTCTGTTTCAACTTTTGATCTATGATTACTATAACCAAAATACCTATGTTGCAAGAGAATGAGGTCTCTCCACTGATCCATGTAGAACTCTGAATTAACTACACTGAACCTATATCTAGGCTGATAGGGATGACATTCCCTGTGCCAGCAGCTCTAAAGAAAGTTGCAGTTTCTGAATATAGTTATATCAACTAATTAGTGCTTCGATAAACTGTATCACAGCATTGAGTTGTGCTAGAGCTGTACTTCACAGGATCTTACTCCTTGGAAGTAAATAGAAAACTCAGTACCTGGGGGTTTGTTGGTTTGTTTTTTGTTTTTTGTTTTTTTTTTGCCGGGGGAGGGGGCTTCATCTAGTTTGCAGTTTAAAGCAAATGCAGTTCACAAGGGATACCTAGGCAACTTTCACAGACAGTCCTGCAGCAGAACTTCAGTCCAAAGCTGCATAGCTGATAGCATTATTTCAAGTAGTCTGTTATTGCCAAACATTGTATTTGTGCCACTATGAAAACAACTAGAGAACTGCACATGGAGGAAAAGGCAGCTTCTGAAATTTCAGACTGCTTAAATTATTATATTCACCGATGTCCTGACAAAACTCAGAACTCTGATAACTTCTGAGTGAATAAAGTGGGAAGTGAGAGTAATTTTTAAACTATGTTAATTTACTTTAATATAAAGAAGAAAACATTTAAGTAGTCATAAGTTACATAACTGACATTTTAAATAAACAGCTTGCTGCTAACAGCCTGGCAAGCCTCTCAGAACTGAGGATGACAGTGCTAATGTGAGGGTGGGAGAATCGCCTCTAGTATATTCTTGTACTGAACACTAGGAATGGGATTCATCTCACACAACTTTAGGCCTCTGTCAGCTAAGGGGGTAATTTAGCTCCAGATTCAGACACATAACTCAAGTTGCAAACTCAGTGTCTAAGCTCACTTTATAGTCTTTGCTAATCTAGTCAACTGAGTCAGTGCAGCACAGAGAGCTGCTGAGCTGACCAAAAATAGGTGACTGTTTTTGAGTGAGCTGAATAGCTTTCTCAAGTTCTGCTGGCTGTATTGACTAAATCTGATGCTCAATTCTGTTGCATAAAATTGAGCACTTAGCATTATTTGAGATGCCTTCTAATACAGCAGTGGAAGGCCTGCAGCAGCCTGCAGTACCCTACAGCATCTCAGATGTTTAGCTACGTTAGATAGCTGAGGTGCACCTTCACTGATTATAGAAGAAACTCAAACATCTGGCTCACATACCGTCACCTACATGTACACATATAAATTTAGTATCTCAGGTGTCTAATGCTATTGGAGTTGCCCTAGCAATTGCTACCTACCTTCTAGCTGCTACTCCAGAAGTCCGTGGCCATGAGTCATCTTCACTAGTCTTGCAGACATCTGGGATACTCTTGGCCAGAACTTACTTCCAAAACGGACTTTCTTTCACTGTTGAGTACAGTGGATAGTTACACAACTTGCTGAGGGTAAAAGAACCAGTTTTGGGGTGGATAACAGTGGTGAGAGCATCCAAGAGTGTTAGCATTATTACACAATGTATCATCACTGGTTTGTCCCTTTGTGAATAAGCATCTAAACACCCCAGTACAAAGAACTTACTGACCAGAAATAGAAGAAAGACTACAGACTTGTAAGGGAACACAAGCAGTAGTAAATATTGGACCATTATTAACACATGGAATGTCAGAACAGGAACAAGAATACAAAGTGTATATAATTTGATTTATACATTATGTAGGGTCATCCAGGGAAAGAGTCTTTTCTGTGTGCAGATTTTCTCTGAAAGAAAAGGTTAAGACATTACAGAGTATTCCTGAAGAAGCATCATGATATTTTATTTTCCTCATTAGGTTCTTGTTATGTGTCTGCCATATTTGTGTGAATAAGGGAAACCCCTTATCTCTCAGATCTCCAAGTAAAAGGACTATTGTGTCTTCAGGCCTTGGCCTTACATAGGGCACTGTAAATCCTCAGTCTGTTGCCTAGACCTGTGCTTGGTCTGCTTGCATTTCTTAATGACAGGACGTATATAATCGCTGAGCCAAAAGGCACTGTACTAGCAAAAGGGCTTATCACAATAGCTCAAACTCAGAGCCTTCAGATAAGGACTTGTTTGTATCATCCTGATTTGGGGTGTAGGCCGAGCAAGCTCAGGTCTTCTCTGATAAAGCACATACAAATAATTTTTCTTGTTCATTTTAGCAAAAAAATCATTTTAGCAAAATCTGTATCTAAAGTTTGCTTGCAGTATAGCTTTAAACATCTCAGTATGGCTGTTCTGCTGCAAGGCTTCATAATATAGATACAGCACAACTCTGACACGCTTCATTGCTACAATTTTCTTATAGGAATCGTGGGCACCTGTGAACACCATTTCACCACATATGAAAGCCAGACCCATGGGCTCTTTGAAGAATAACTTGAGCTGCAAAATGTTGCAATATCTTCAAGGTTGCAAAGCTATTGCATTCTATCCTGATAGTATTGTAATATTTCAAATGCTACTTCTGTAGTGTTTAGGAAGACTGATCCAACATGATGGACCAAAACTTTTGTTTAGTCAGACAGGATTTTATCCTCTTTCAAATAAGACTGAGAAGATACTTTGCTAATACCTTTCCTAATACCTTACCTTAATTTGTAAGGGGATGTTTATCCAGATCATAAAAATCACCTTACAGCTCTCAGTAGCTGACAGTTTTCTTTTGGCCTGTAGAGCTGAAACTCTACATGACTGCAAATTGTTGAAGGTGGGATATGTTGTGTAGCACTCTGGCTTCATTTTAACAGGGAAATCTGTCTTTAGGTTCAAGTAGACTCATAATCTTATTTCCCGTGAATATTAAGAAAGAACAGTACATCAAAAAGGCCAAAAAAATCCATTATGTAACTCCAAATATGAAATAAAGATAATCAGGTGTAAGTGAAGAGGAGTCATTTTCAGCCAACATTTTAGTAAAAGTTGCATTATAATTTGACAGTTATATGACCGATGTTTTATTCAAATTTAGTAATATAAAACCTAATCACACAGAAAGAGCTTTGACAAATATGGCTAATAGCATCTTTCCCAATATTTTAGCAGAGTACATGTTGTACAAAGTTAATGCAAAATAGTTACAGTAATGTACAGCAATCAGAAAAATGGATTTGAGAATGAGTTAAAATTATACGGTTACATTATTATATATTTTTGGCAATCTGATTTTGTCAACTTTTTAAAATGAATGTAACATTTATAATTGTAAATGAGAAAATTAGCATCAGAGCACATTAAAGAAAGAGGAATCATTATGCTTAGCGTGCGTGACTCATTGAAGTGTGGTGAGTAGGAGGTTCTGTGTAGTAACCTGAATTGTACTGAAGATACAGTACATTTTGTATTCTTTTCTGTCTCTCTCTTCAGAGACTCGTGCAGCAAATCTCCATGCAGTACAGATGAATAGAATTTTGGCTATTTTTCTGAACCAACTTTATATAATTATTAAAGATGTACAAGCTGTTTTACAAACAGTGGGATGGAAACTGGCTAGAGGAACATAAGCTAAGGAACAAAACTGAGACAAGCCTGTCTGCTTTTATGAAAATGATTGCATATTGTAATCTTCATAGCTTTTATAGTAGGAACATCTTCCACATGTCAGCCAATACGGCCTAAATAAATCCTCTCTAGTTTTTGGGCTCAGGTCCATAGAAGTCTGTCAAATCATATTATTGCATGCAGATGCTGAAAACACTGCTGATCTCAGTGCTCTAAGGTCTCATTCTTCATTCTGCTTATCCTGAGTGTAAGCACAAAAAGACTTCAAGAGAATCCAACCCCAGAAATACAAATTCCTCTCCACTAGGTCAGACCCCTGACATTTTTACAGTAGGAAAAAATAAATTAAAGAAAATCAGTCATTTCCACAGGGTACACAAAGAAGAAATGGAGAGTTTCTGAAGTTAATTAACCCCTGCAAAACTTATCCCCAAAACAGAACAAATACAGATTAATTCCTATTGCCCAATCAATCCCTAAACTCCATCAACTTATTTTAGATTTTATCCTCCATCCCACTCTTACCTTTGGAGCCATCTTTCCTCCTGAAGAAGAGGAAACTGAATCTGAATTCTGGAGAGCTAAACAATTTCAAGTATGTTTTGTTCCACTACACAATACACAAGCATATTTTTGCTTGGTTATTCCTTGTGACATGTTCATCAGTACATGACAACCTCATCCTCTATTTATTGTTCAATATTATCCTAATTTAAAAGTTTGGGCTAGCTGAACAGGAAGAAGAACCTGATAAAGATTGTAACTAATACCTTACAAACAACATTGGCAATTATTGACTACTCATAAATTGGCTTTTATTCATGTGAACTGAATAGCTACAGTAAATATACTGTGATTTCTCTGGATCTATTCAAAAACGGAGAAGAATCTATGTTTCCTATAAACAACAACCAGCTTCACTACCACTTCTCCTTCTTGGTACTCTCACATTCAGTGGCTTCTCCATTGCCTCTGGAAAATATCTCAGTGCAGATAGTCCTCAGTCACCCAGAGTGATTTCTTTACATGACTGAAGGAAAGGTCAAATCAGAATGAAAGTTTGGGAGGACTGAGAAGAAAATATATAAAAAAAGACACAGAAGGGTCTGGGTCTTATTACAAACAGTTGTTTTAATCTGGCTTGTGTGCAGGACTCTTGAACACTTCTCTAGTTCCCTAACTGATCTGCAGTTGTGCCCAGGGTAGTACCCCCTTTCCAAAGACTGTTTCTGAAAGTTGAACTCTGAGACTTTTCAAAACTACAGAGAAGTTGCTGAGCTACTGCATTCACACCGTATATAATATTTTTGTTTAAAAGAAGGAATCTAAAAAGACAAGTTTGAAGCATCTACAGAAGGCAATATCAGGTACTTTTGCTAGAGTACCCAGTGGTCTTAAATCAAGACTGCAGCTAGACAAAGTTTCATGGAAACATAATGGGAGGGGACTTATTTAAAAGAAAATTGTTTGAAGGATAAACTAATGTCCTAGAGGAAGGGGGTGACAGGACATAGAGAGACAAAGTTATAAGGATACTCTCAAACTACAAGCGAGATCATCATTCTTTCAATCTCCCTTGACTTGCTTGATTCTGGTTGTGGCCTCAGGGCATGACTGCAACATACACAGTAAATAATAAACAATGCAATAGGTCCTCAAGGCATTCTCTATTTCAGTGGAGCTCTTGACCTATGAACATCCTGGAAATAGTTTTTTTGGCACTGTCATAAATAAATTGGGCCATTTGTTGCTGGAGGGGGCCATTCCAGCACATTTTTTGCAGAACATAAAATAGGCCATGGCTGCTGACAGAGGCTGAACATGTCCTTTTGCGTGAGTGAAAAGATGCCAAAGAACCCCGAATGAGCTGAAAGAACTAGAACAAACAAATAGAAAAGTATTGCAATTTGTTTTCTTTATTAATTTCATGTTCAAAACAAAGCTTCAAAACTTTGTTACTTTCATTATATGAGAGTTTAGATCTGGTAAAATGGTGATTTCCTAAATATAAAATCATCCCTAATGTTCCTAAAACTCAAGTTTGAAATTCCGCAGTCTTTTGTTTTAGAAATATTGCAATACAGGAGTCTCAATAAAAAGATAGGGAGCTTTCCTGTTAGAAAACCTTCCTAGAAGCAGAAGTTCTGGGACTTTAGACACAAAGGTGCTTGAGTGTTCTGCATTAAATTTAAAAAATTATCTGTAAAAAGCAAATACAAAGCAGCTTCCCACCTCCATGTCCCATAACTGGTGAATTATATGTTAGGCTGTAAATAGATCTCCTCAGGTCTTTGAAAAATGTTAATTCCTTGCTGTTTAGTAGACCAGATTAAATAAGAAAAAATGCAATTGTATTCAACAGTTGTACCTCTTTTCTGGTAGTAGTTTTGTAGAATGGAAGGGCAATAAAATTAAATCTTTTATACTGGGGGATTCCTACAAACCAATTTCCTATTTCTGGAAAGAGTCATCTATTACAGAAAAGGTGAGCATTGCCACAGCAACATTTGTAATTGAAATCAGCAAATGTATTTGAAGTGTGGCAAATAACTTGTGAGATTTCTTCAGACTTAGATAATGAGATATATTTGTCCTGAATCCCAAATGACTTTCACCTGCCCATCTCTGGCTTCAGCCAAAATGCCACCTTGGGTACCAAAATAACTTGGGGATTGCCCACCACAATACTCCACTACTTGTCAGGCTATGTTGAAGTTGAAGATCCAACAAGTCCCAGAAATCTCAGCTCTTTAATAGCCCATCTGAAGAATGATTCAAAAAACACAAAATCCAAGGTCTCCCATAGCTGATATGATAGGCTGCTAAGGATCAAGGAAGGCCAGAGAACTAGAAATCCCAGTGAAAATGTCTGAGTGCACGAGAAGTTTTTCAGATGGAAAATTCAGAACCTTGTATAGAAGAAAGTAAACCTGCCTGGAAGTTTTCTAATGGAAAGTTTTGTCAAAATGACAATTCACTGGCATTTACATGTTCTGTGGGAATATGCCAATTTCAATGAATTTCTGATGAATGATTTAAATATATTTTAGAATATAAATATATTCCTGTTCCCCTATCCCTCCAACAAATGTTTGCTTCCCTGTTAAAACTTATATGATTCCCAAGCATTTGAGGCTTTCAGTCTCAAGCATATGTAGAAACCCAGGGGAAATCTAGATTTTTTTTTTCTTCCTTGACTAACAATCCAACTTGCCAATCACCTCCAGACATGAAAGTTTGTGTTTCCTTGCTTGGCTTAAATCTACTGCTCCTTCTGTTTGCAGATTATCTGTATTGTGTAGGTGGGGCTGGCCTCTTCATCCAGACTGGCTGCCCCAAAAGCTCAAAAATCATCAGTCAAGCCTGGCAACGCAACAAAGCACCAACCTACCAAAGTAAAAACACATGATTTGGCAGATCTTTTGGAAATCTAGCAGTAAGAACATGCCTCATAAAACTGATAATGCTGTTCAGAAACATCCCTTTGAAACTTCAGTTAAAATTCATTCAAAGTTCACTCAAAATTCTGTAAAATTAGAACATTTGCAGAGAAGTCCAGCTTCACCAAGAACCTGCAAACTCTCCTGCTCAGCCTTGTAGCAGTTTAGTTTGAGTCTGGAGATCCCCAAGTTGCCAGCGTGCATGGCACCAGTGCAGCTGTCCAGCTGGAAGAAAAGAGATATAAATAAGACATGCTGGGGGAGGGGGGTAAGAGCTCTTGTTCCTTTGCTGTACAGCCCTGCTGTGGTGACTACATTGCCTCAGCAACCTTCCTTGTGTCACAGACTATAGTACTAAATAAATTTTGGTATTCTTTATTGCAGTGTGACAGACTGCAAATATGAAGCTGCATTCATCATGTAATTAGGAAAGTTAGCATGCACTGCAATCTGAGCTGTGAATGCTACCCCTGCACCCAGACTGAGGATACCCGAGCTTTAATCTAGCTATCATCCATAGCAGTGAAGACAGACAATGTTCAGTGGCTAAGGAAGGATCCAGAATCCCTGGCAGGCACGTTCCCCCTGGCTGAAATGTTTACAATTATTGGAATTTACTAAACTTTAATTGTTTTTCCTGTAATTTCTTATGACAGGTGTCTGTTCAAAGCTGATTCATTTTAACATTGCTACAAAAATGGTTCAGTTAGTTCTGAGAATGATAGCAGAGGGGGGACATATATTGACTGTATCAAAAACCTTTTGCACATCTTTCAATGAGAAGTCTAGATAGCTCTTATGCATCCTTACTTGATATAAGAGATCCACAAAATAGAATAAGAAAAGAAAACAGAAATAAGGGGAAAAGAAAGAGAAAAAAAGGGGGGGAAATAGTTAAATGAATCTTTTCTTTCCATCATAGCTGGTTCTTTCTGTGTGCAGTATTCAAGATGGTAACTTCCTAGAATTTCTGGCAGAAATTTATGAGACATTACTTCGGATAATGTGCTTAAGGAGGAAGAGAAATAAACCCCAAAACTCCATCTGAAATTCAAGAAGACGTCTTATCACATTGTCCTTAGGTAGCAAAAGTAATTTTCTCTGACATCTTCCAGTTAGTAATAATGCCCTGGTTTCATGATACCGCTGGCACACTAGCTCATTATTTAATTGGTTAATAAACAGATATATTCAATAATCATGGTGGACTGTGCCAAACTGCCAGTCTTTGTTCTAGAAGCATATGCTGGCAATTAATAATGATGATTTAATACAAGGATCTATTACAAGCAGTTTTCAGTTGCCATGAATTTGTATAGGGTGCGAAAGCACATGCAGATTTTCAAGGTCTTCTGCTTCTAAGGGGGAAGAAAATAGGCAGAGAGGCTGGCATAGTAAGGGTGCTTTTCCTTTATCAAAGGGAAAGGATGAAGAAAACAAGCAAACACAAGGAGATCTGTCCAGCTTTGTGAGACATCAAGCCATAGGGATTCTATGATAACAGTACTAAGAGACTGCATTAGCGCAGCCAGAAAATACAAGCAGATAATCAAATGACAGTGAAAATGGCAGGGTGGATAAATCTGGTTCTACGGGGAGTCTTTATTCCGAGGGGCTGATACTGCTGCGTTATGACGCAGTTCTGCAGGCTGCGGCAAGACTGGCATTTGGTTCGGCGAGAACAATAGCGATTGACTACAGATGGGCACTTCCTCTCGCAGAACACTCCTTACAATTCAAATGGAGGGATACGCAGACATATGCTGAAATCACCATGGCAACCACTTACTTCAGTGTGACATCAAGCCCAGATCAAAACTCCATAGGCGTCAGATAGTACATGCTGTTTCTTTCCTTGAATTAATAATATTGATTTAAAAGGCAGGTTCCATTAACTGTTTCTTCTCTACGCTGGGGATAATTACTGTCTGCGGTGCCTGTATTATTCCAGTGATTTGAAAACAGGAAGTGCAGCATCTAGTTAAATAATTCATGTTGTGCTGCTGCTCATTCTGTTCTTAGGAGCAGAGTTATTGCTAGCTAGGCATGGTAATTTCAGCACAGGAGTGATAGGATTATGAAATATCTAATTGCCCTCTCATGTGATAAGATTACTTTTCTGAAACAGCTTTAATTCTTCCAAGAGGTGACAAACAATCCAGACAAGTGACCAAACAAGAACACCCTACGTGAATACCCCTAGGATTTTGCTTCTGAAGGCAATGAAAAGTACAGTCGAAGCTTCATTCTCCTTTACGCCAAAAAGCAGTGTGAAGATCCCTTTTCCAGAAAAAAAACACCATACAGTCGTGAGAGTCTGGTGGTGAGGGGGTTCCTTATGCTACTCTTAGGATCGTCCGTTCAGTCAATTATATGATGCTGTGGGCTCCACAGGGCTTCTCAGTTAATCTTCCAGAGCTGCAAGTTTGGTAGTTGTAATACTGTGTCTCAGGGTGGGTTTGCTTGTAAGACTGAAGGAAAATGGAATAGAAATCCTCAGGTTTCTGTGATACATGTAGAGTGCCTCAAGGAAAAAAGCTTCAACAAACCAGGACTGTGCTACCTCTTAGTGACGGGTGGGAAGCAGTAATTTTTTACAGGCTAGGCAGAAATATTTTTGGCACCTGAGCAAGCTTTTTCATTCACAAAGGGAAAGCTTTAGGGTTATATTAGGAGACTGAGTATGTGATGAATAATGTCAAAGTGGCAGAGATCAAGAATGTCCAAGTGGCAGAGAGTCATCTAGGCAGTAGGTTGTCTACTGCCTGAGCAAATGTTCTTACTCACTATGAGATGTGTTCATTAGCAGACTTATTTGGAAATCTTGGTGTAAACTAGATTTCTTGAAGGATCTGAGGGCTCCTCTCTCCTATTCTGATCTTGCATTAGGAGAATATATGTATACTCAAGTTGCACGTCAGATGAGAAGGTACCTACAGAATTCAGGTGCTTACACTGCTGAACAGTTAAAGAAAGCAAAACTAAGCATACTGCTTCAGACCAAGAGCTAACCTCACCCGGTAACCTGTTCTCATGAAAAAACATAAGCATATGCCACGAAAATAGAAGAACAGGGCAAGAACAGGCAAGCAAGTGTAAGAACAGGGAAATAGCCTTTTCTCCAAGTTCTTTCCGAGATCTGTCTATTTTCTGCTCAGGTTATCTTTCAAGCCTGACATACCTCTAGTTTCTGAACAGAGACAGTGCAGTGTCAGTCTCAATGGACCCTTTTCATGTGTTGTGCCCTAGGTAGGTGCCAGTTTTTTCTGGATCTCAGTAAGAAGGAATGCGCTCTCAAATCTTTAAGTATAATACAATGTTTAATCAAAATATTAGGATATTATTTAATTAAAATATTAGATAGGAGCAGAATAAAAGATTAGCAATTAAAATCTTATGTCCCTTCTGATGCTGGAACCCTGAGATGGTATTTCATCAAACAGACCTCTCAATCAGGTCATGGCCTGCTGTGGAGATCCCATCTGTGGTGAGGTTCACCAGCATTTTGGTCTTTAGAGCTTTTACAGGATTTTCTTAGAAGAAAACAATTCTATCCATCATTCCTACTGTCAAGCAAAATGATGTTCACATGAGAACATGCTGCTTCACTTTTAGATAAAGACAAAGACAGGCAGGTAGCGCGGGTGCCAAGTGGGAGCCTGCAGGCTCCTCCGTTATGATTAGCTGGCTAAGCTTATCCTGCAGCAAAGGGATATGTGCAGCACAGCACAGGCCTGTACCTACTCAGGTCAGCTGTTCTGTGGATCACTAACTCCAATAGTTAGACAATAGTCTTTCAGTTAGGATGGCTATACCCTGTCACTTGGCAGAGTGGAGCTTTCATTCATGAGTGCAATGGGAAGAGGCAGACTGGATCACTGCCCAAGTTCTGGTGGGTTTCTGAGTAAATGAGTCCCCATATAGAAGAGGTTTAGGTGGACAGAACTATTTATGCTCACCTGCATACTTGTACCTTCCAGCAATAAATTGACCAATAAGATTAGATGTATTTGTCCCAATACATTTGGTCCCACGGGATGAGAAGCATATGTAATGAAGTTGGTTATTTCAGTAAGATTTATAACTTTTTTTAAATACTCATATGATTTTGTTTTATATTACAGAAGGAAAAGTTACAGAAAAACATTTGGAAAAAGTGTGTTTAGGTTTGTGATGGTCCTTAATTCCTGCATGTCACATTCCTGTTCATGTCACTGTCTCAGAATGAGCCCAGAGAAAATTTGTGGGCACACAGATAAGTTTTCCCTTTAAAGTTCCTCTATGATAGATGTTAGTGACCAGCCTTCACCATGGAGTTAGTCATGGTGACTGTCACTGTTAGTCTTTTATATATCCTAAAACTATTAGGGCATAGTACAGGGAGTTAAGCACCTTGATAAGATTTTGTAAGAACAAAAACTAGCATATGAGACACCAGTCAACAAAATTCTGCACCATACCTCATCCAGATGAACCTAAGAAATTGCAAATTGTTTCTCTTTCACTTATTTTTCCCTCTGTAATGGTATTGCAAGGGTGGACAAGTGAATCTAAAGATCTCTTGTGTAAATTATCTGAAATGGCAGTCACAGGGTGACTGGAGGGGGGGGGGTAGTTTTGTTTCAGGATAAGCAAGGATCCAAAACTGAACAATCGGAACTGCAGAGAGACAGGATCATTTTAAGAATCTGAATGTGAAAAGACACCAGTTCTCTATTAAAATGATTCCAGGTAACATGCAACATGAGACTTCATTCTGTATTTCATGTGTGGTCTGGACTCACTGCATATGCAGTGTAGGACTGCGGTGGTGGTACAGACCAAGTACACGAAGCATGAAAAACAGTTCTGGGGTGTTTGGCACTGGACTTACTACACTTTGGAAGCTGCTTGTCATGGCCATCTTTCAAGCTCAGGATTAGGGCCTGGGCACTGTGAGGGGCTGTTGTTTTCTGCATTACTCAGAGCAATTGGCATTACTCAAAATGGATTGTTAAAATGTGCTAGTCATAACATTCTGTTCTCTCCCCAACTTCATGAAGCACATGCTTAGTTCAGCCACTGAGTGTAAATGAATTTTACCATGGAGATCTTGGAGTCTTTGCCTCAGCCTTCTGTCAGTGGTAGTGATTTAGTTCTCATTGCTTTGGAATTAAAAATTTGAATCACCATAATCAAACTCAAGGAGAGGTGAAGGATATTAAGAGTTATTTTTCTCTTTATATATATGCATATATAAAAAAGTCTGGGGAAAAACTGATGAGAATTTTCCATTTCTATTTCAACTTTTTAACTCTTATTGGGGTACACAGTTTATCACACTTTTCTATGTCTACCATTATTACCTTATTGTACGAACAGATAGTCCCTTTCATGGCCAGATCCCATGCCTACTGTAATGTGCACTATGCAAACATGAGAGAAAAAGATGGTCTGTCAAGAGAACAGATATAAGCAGACAAAGAAGTATAGGTGAGAATAAAGGGAAACAACGAGAAAATGTTAATCAATTTTAAAGACAGTTATTGTGACACACCAGCCGACAATCAGAAATACAAGAAAGCTTAGCACTTCCATATGAGAAACTTATCCAAGGGGTGAGAAGCAATATGTAAGTGAATGAAGCTACTAGTTTAAAAACACATAAATGTTAACATTTGGCAGAGAAGTGAAGGAGGAGATGGTAGGGCTAGAGGTAAGAGATCAATATTTGTTTTGTTGTGAAATTTTTGCCATTAGAATAATTTGAAGTGGTCCGATAGCTATCCTAAGCATCATCCAACCTTGGAAATTAGGAAACCAACTAACTGGTTTCCCCATGCAATGCTGCATAGCTCAGTCTGCACTGTCAACTGTCAGACAGTAGTGTTGTAGCCAAAATGGTTGTAGGCGTGTGAGAAGAACAGGCTTTGTAGAAAGAAGCAATATCTTTTATCAGGCCAACTGATATAACAGGAAGCAATGGACAAGCTTCTGAGCGTAAAAGTCTTTCAAAGCAGGAGAATGGACTTCATTGTCTTTATTCATATGGAATTCCTTTTATAAGATTTTTATGGCACTTATAATTTCAGGCAATTAGCTTATGAAATATTTATATACAGCTGATTAATAGCATATTATAACAATATTAGCATAATAATATTGCCATTGCCTAAAGTTATGTGATCTGCAGTGGAAGATCTAGCAAGCGCAGATATATGAGAGAGTGGTTGAACCTCAGTAGTACTATAAAAATAAAAGAGACATGAAGGTAATAACCTGAAAAAAAAGACTTCACATAACCTTTGAAAGCTGGATTGCTTCACAAAGCTTTCTTTTCAGGTGTATTAAGACTGATATAAACATTATGTTTCAATTCTTTGTAATGCAGAATCCAACTATAGTTAGAAGAAAGACTCCTTCCTACATTTTATTTTTAATCTGTGTTTTGTCATTGGTTTCCTAAGGCTTATACAGATGAGCTGTTTGTACACATATTTGTCAGACCACAACATTTTGTGCTATTGATCAATTTTGATCAAATTAAAAAGAGGAGTTGGAGTCTCAGAGATAATGAAATTCCTGCAAGTTTCATGAAGAGTGTTGGCTGGTTAGAGGACAGTGCTAGAAAGGGGAAGATAGGCAGAATTCATCTGTTATACATCTTGTTTTGGCAGCAAAACACATGTACCTACTGGCCAGTCAGCCAAGCATACTGACTGGCAAACAAAACATGCACAGCTTTGGATAGTCACAGCTAATGACTAATTTCATCTGTTCTATGGCTCACGGAACAACTTACTCTTACAACCTTATCTGCAGAAGTGTTGCATTACAAAAATCCAACACAATTATCAGTAAAGAAACATTTAAGACATATGTTATTCTCTGCTGTCTGGCTGATTCAGCTTCATGTTACAGATAGCCTTCCAAATGTATGTGAGCTCCTGAAAGCCATTTTACGTAGAATGGCATCCTACCAAATGCAGTACAGAGAAGCCAGGGGATGTATCCACATTAGGTTTTTGACTCCTTCATCAAATGAAAACTAGGGTTCAACATCACTGGAGAACATAAATAGTAATCATCCTGTGCCTTTGCTTGTTGTATGGAGTTCTAGAAGAGAAGTATAAAAGAAGAGAACTGAGGGTGCAGTTCAATGACCACTGGAAGCTGATCCAAAGTCCAGGTTCCTCTCCACCCCTCACTGTGCTCCTGAAAGAGAGAGGCTGATGCAAGAAGGCTGTATCTTTCCTAGACAGAAAAATATTAGAGTGAATGCAAGTTCACAGCAGACAAATGCAATAATTTTGAAGCTGTTTTTGTTATGGACCACAATTTGGCCCAAATATTCCCTAAAACAAGTGCTTGAAGATATGTTAAGTTCCTGCACAGTATAAAAGTGTATCCCCAAATATTAGTACTCATCTAGCTGTCCTGACCATTCCCTTATAAATTAATATTTAATGTTGCATATATAAATTGTAACACTGCAATAATAAATCTTGGCACTATAAATATGCTGCCTTGCAATCCCTGACTTTTTAAAAGCACAGTTCTATTCTGAGCTGGAACAATATGTTGTCCTTGGAAGTCTATTTTAAAGCTTTCCTTTCAGTACAAGTTTTCTTTGCTCAATGTTTTGTCACCGGAATGCAATGCTCCTATTGACAGTGGCAGCAAGGGCAGAGGAGGCTTTTTGCACAGAAGGTTTTTTGTTTGTTTATTTGTTTGTTTATACATATAAACGTCATTGAATGCCTGCAATTTCCTTTGAAGGACAGAAAAAGGTCTTCAGCTCCTCACACAAACTAAGTGCTAGAAAATTGTTGTATTCATACTCATAGTATGTGCCTGCCTGCCCACTCATCTCTTGCTCACTTTTCCTGTCTTTAATCAGACCTTGTTGTTACCGAGTAACAGTTTTCACTGCTGGGAAAAAAAAATGATAAAGCCCTTCTGCAAATTATTAGTACTCTGGGATTCTTAGATAATACAATCTCCCTTTAATTTGATATTCCATCCTATTCCTCAGACAATGTAGGGAATAAGAAAGAAAAACATTTTTACAGAAGATCCCTTCTTATGTATTGCAGTTGTGTGAGCGTGGACAAGACATGTATACCTTAGAGGTCCCACATGCACAGAGTCAACATGCCTCCAGCTGGGGGCTTCCTGCAAACCCATAGAAATGCCACCTGCATGTTAAGCAGGCAGGCGGTCTCTGGAGATTGCGCCTCTCCAGCTAGGATTTCTCCTTAATGAGAAGGGGGAGGGGAGGGACAAGTTCTGAATTACAGAGGCAGAACGGGAAGCCCCTGAAGTGACAAAACACTAAATTATTCACTGTGCAGTTTGTAATTGTTCTTGAAGTTAGCAGTACCATTTGTAGCTAAATCGGTTCAATGTTGCTGGTTTCCCCTCCTCTCCCTCCCTCTTTAGGACTCGAGGAGGGCGGGAGAAGGAAAGACATCCCTGAAATGCTCATATCAGCCCTGCTGCAGCTCCTGTTGTGCAGTGAGCCAGAACTGAGCCAAACGCATGCTAAAAACTAAATGTTGCCAATTATTTATAGGCATACATTATAATCTCAATTCTGCTACTTAATAGAGTTTCTCATTAAGGGTCACAGCAATTGCTGCTCTGGACCAGACCGATCTAACCCAGTGTCCTATTTTTCACAGCAGGTAGCATTAAGAGCTTTGGATGCAGCGGCAAGAAACTCAATGCTGGACAACTATGGACTAAATTTTCCACAGGGAAAATATTTTACTCTCCTTCATGAGCTAGGGGCTGGACTATGCCTGGATACATAAGAATTTGTGTACCGTTCGAAAGAGAATCACAATTATACATGGGACTATCCAGATTAACGTGCATCCTACTGAAGTCTTGGTCACAGTGACATCAGAAAATAACAGTTCATTCCAGAAACTAAGTATGCAGTGTGTGAGGAAAAATTACATTTCAAATGAATTTTTATTTATGTCTATTATGCCCTACCTTACTAGCACGACTAATTAGGGACATCCACTTTACATCTTCTGTGCCTGTCATTATTACACCTTCTTTTATCGTTTCACATCTTAAAACCATGTTTCCCCATCTAAACTAACCATTCTCAACCTTTCAATCCTACATTTCTATTTTCCCACTCATTTCTGTCATCTGAGTCTGAATTCCTCCTGTTTTCACTCTAACCTTTTGAGATAGGATGATTAGAGCTCATTGATTCATGTAATGGTATTATACATGCTAACATGTTGGTTCCTTTTTGACCACCAATGCACAGCGAGCAAAGGTCAATTAAACTGACACTGCTGCTTATCCTTCCGGTCAATATTGCTTTATTGTTTCCTTGTTCTCCCACATCTGCCTGTCTGTTGTGACACTTGGATTGCAAGGTCTTTCAGACTAGAGACTTTTTACTCTAAGCAAGAGACAAGCACAGTAGAGGCCCCGTTGGTGCCTGAAGGTTCTATTGCAATACAAATAGTTAATAAGAGATTGACAAATAATAAAGTGTTCACATTGGTGTCTTGGGTTTTATGCGTGTGTTTTCTTTTTTCTTTTTCCCAGAGTGGCTTCAGTTAATTTAGATCCTAGCAATGTGAATAAATCAAATTATTTACTGGAATATGCATTACTTAGCATTTATCTTTATTGAATTTCATTTGCCATTATGCTGCACATCTAACTTGACAGATTCCCTGAATCTATTATACACATAGACGCAGACAGGTCTTCTCAGGAAGTCTCTGTGCTGCAGATAGCTAGAAGCTAAGAAGATATGCCAGGGAAAGTTTTAATGTTTGTCTTTCTTCTTAGTGTGCTCTTTCCCTATATATTTGCTATCAGAAATATGGTACTGGACTAAGCTGATTTGTAATCTGACCCAGTATAGCTGTTCTTATGTTCTTAGGTCTTTCAGCATTTTCTTGTTTAATGATCCCTGATTAATGTTAGTAACTCTGCCATCTACAGATTTTGCCACTTCATTGCTCCTTCCTGTTGCTTGAACATTTGTAAAAGAAATGGAAAACCAGGAAACTTCACTTTTAATTTTTTTCCTCATTGAAATTTGAACTCTTTTTCTGTCTCTTATCTGTTTTTAATCTATGACAGTACTTTTCTTTTAATCCAATTGCTACTTAGCTTCCCTAAACTCTTCCAATGTGGGATTTAGCAAACACTTTGAAAACCAGATAAAATGTCACCAATCTTCTTTCTCCTACTATCTTGTTGACTTATACAGCAGCTCTTCAGGATCAAAACCTCATCATATTCATGTGTAGAGTCAAGCTTACTTGTCTTCCTCACACCAGGAAGTTTTATAAGCTATATTTTTAAATGCTGTTTCAAACAATGTACCTGTTGTTCAAAGAAAACTTGTCAGTATTTGGTGTTCAAGATCTTTGTCAAAGCAATTTTAGATGGACATAGATACACTTCACCACCTCACACATTCACAGAAACTTCAGAATTCAGAATTACAAAAGACTTGAATAAGAAGTTCCAAGCTTTTGTTGTATACTCAGCAGTTTTATCCTTAAACTCAAGAACACAGAATACACACTATCCTGTGCTAGGTAGCTACTGCTCATCAGTGTATCAATTTGTCTGAGTGCCTTTGTGTTTGATAATACCTGATCTTTTTATTTTTAAGGAAAGATCCTCTGCAAGCATAGAAATAATTTATCTTCTCTGTAATGTCCTTGTCCTTTTTAATTGCTACTCTCTGATATTCATGTGAACCTACCAATTAACTCCCTAGAAGCTTTCTTGTTTACAGTTTAGTGCAAAATGTTCATTTTTCTCTATTTAGCAATGTGCTATTCAAAATCCGTCTTATCCCTCTGATTTCATCTCCTGTTTTATGTGTGACATTATTTGAGTTCCATATTCTGAAAGACATCTGTTTGACTGGAGTAATCTCAAGAGCTTTCCTGTTAACCATGCTACTCTCCCTTCCAAAATGCAGGTACCCAGTCTTTTGACTGCTTGCCAATGCTATACACTGTTTACTGTTCATTATCTGCAGTTACCGCACATCCAGCGTGGCCTCACAGGCCCTCAGGATTCCAAAATCATTAGTTCTCATTACACAAAAGCAGGTTCAGCCCGGAACAGCCATATGCTGAGTGCCTTAGAACTACACGTTAATACACAATCATAGGTATCTACTTCATGTCTCTAATGTATTATTCACGAAAAATCTTTAAAGAAGCTTCATTTTAAGAGGTATTTTCTTTCAGTGCTGTGATAGATTTAAAGAAGCAGTTCTTTGTTTTCATCTCCAGCTGTACTGTCAGTGACCATAGGTTTCTATCTGGAAGGCCTGCTCTACTTTATAGGTCTAAAACATGGACAGCTTGAACTGCATCAGTGGGTTTCACCAAATTAACTAGAATCTGCCTAAATTAGCATATTCTGACTCCGCAGGTTGTCCATTAACTGATTCATTAATTAGAACAAGGTAGAGCACTACCTACTGTTACAAAGCAGGGTTTATTGTGAGTGAAGATAATTAAATAGATAAGTATGAAATCACTCAGAGCACCATGAAAATGCTTCCCTACAGCACTTCCTAGCTTGGGCAGCTTAAATTAAAGGGACAAAGCTAACTCTTTCTAAACTCAAAATTATATTCTGTTTTCAAGAAAATAAGCTTATATGCAGATCTAGGAAAAGGTGATTTGGAGTACTGCAGACATCAAGCTGAAAGTATTCTTGACCGCTGAAACTTTTTTTCTTTGTTTTTCGATCTGCTGGCTATAGTTCTACTGGCTACATGCACGCTAATAAATAAAATGGGCCATGGATCATTCTGTGGACCTGAGGCCAGATGGCACAACATAGCTCACATCAGTCCACAGAGCTAAGCACTCTTCCCTCCCAGAACAGGGTAGCCAAGTCCAAACTGCCTGTTAGGAATTATCCCCTGTCCCTGCTGACTCCCTAACTGTGCCCAGGCACAGTTGGCAAAGAGCAAAACCAAGTTAGGGATCATGCTAACAATTAACAGTACAGTTAATCACAGGGAGCGCTTGAGCCCATGCCTGATCCTGTTTAGTTTCCTAGTACAGACATAGCCATTGTGTTTCCAACAGGGCTGAACAAATGATACTTTTGATATATTTGCAGGCTCTCCAAATAAAACAAATGTTTCATTCTCTCTGAAAAGCAGAAAGGAATGACCGAAAAACAAGATGAAATGGAACAACTTTTCTGATGCTATGTCAACCAGCTAGGTTACCAGCTTCTCAGAAGTTATTATTTGTAACCTGTAGGCAAAATCTCTACAGGAGTGGTAATTGCAAAGCATGTATTCACTGATCCTAAAAGTGTATATTTTCTGCTACTGCTACCTGCAATGAGGAAGAACCTAATTTCAGACAGCAATTCAGCTGGAAACACAGTAGAGAAGTTGCAGGAATGACAGGTTCACTATCAGAGAAGTAAATTACCAATCATCAGCTGCTCTGCAGAAAGTCAGTGGCTGCGAGGGAGGCCAGAGATGGGATTTGGTGTAGCAAACCCACAACCTATCTATCCAGAATTGACACGGTTGTGAGCTGTCAACCTTGGTAAGGCACTAGTCTGCCAAGTGAACTGCACCTCAGAACTTATTTTGTTTTCCATGTGTCTCTATGAAGGACTTTCAGAGTTGATCAGGTACTCCTTGATTAGACTTTTGCCACGCACACTAAAAGCAAGGAATTGTAGGTCTGTATTTACTGGGAAGTGTGAGAATGGAATAAAACCTGTAGATTTCTGTCAATTCATCGTGTTTCAAGACCTTAAAGGAAGACCTTCATACTAAAGATTAATCAAATTATTGATTACAAATGGACCTGGATGGGAAACAGGTTTTCCAGCCTGTATAACACTGAGATGAGTCCTTCAGTTCCAGACTGGATAGAGCAGAGAACACCTCAACAAGCCTTAGAGAGAAGGAAGCCTAGAAAAGCTAATGGTTAGGGAACTCACCTGGGAGGTTAGACACTAGGTTTAAGAATGTAATCTGAATCTGAGAGAGGGGGAGTTTCAACCTATCTCTGTCATACCTCAGGTGTATGTTCTAACCACCAGACTATTGGCTTTCTCATATTTGGCCAACAATGTGCCCTCATCAGAATTTTTTTTCAAAGGTAGTGCTGGAACCAATAAACTTCTATTGTAAAATTTAATTTTACTTAACTGGCATTTTCCAACCAGAAACAATCTTACCCTGTTATAGTAACGGGTATGCATTATTTCAGGTTGTTTGAAGAATTTAATTGTGCAAAGTGCATTGAAAAACACACATTTTCTTCTGAAACATTGAAAAAAAAGATTAGCTATAAATGTCAAAAGAATCAATAACTAATTTTTTAATGCTGTGCAGTATGGAAATAATTATAACAGCAATGGGAACTGTTAGTTCCCTTTTGTTCCCCATGTTCTGAACATTAACAAAGCCTATGACAACAGGTGCAAAAAACACTTTTGCTCTGCTCTCTGAATTTGCTCTACAGTTCAACAGCAGACATATTTTCAAAATTATTCATTTGCTTCCTTATTCAGAAGTATTTTCCAGTTCCATATCTTATTTTTTTACTCACTTCTACCTCCTATGCAGTATCATTTCTTAGATTTCGAACAATCTGATCTTTTTTGTTGCTATGAACTATTAATGCTTGATATTCTCTCAGTACTTTGATCTCTCTTTAATCTTTGATGATGCCATTGCAGGTGCAATTCTACCAGAAGATCCACATACTTGGACCTGAGCTCTCCAAGAAATGACAGGGTAATTTCAGAAGTGATACCATGTAATCATTAACTGCCAAATCCCATAATCTCTTTTTTCTCCTCCCATATTCATGCTGGACATTCTCTACCCATGGTAAATGAGATTTTTGCCACTTCCTTCAGTAGAGGGAAGGAAGAGTCTTAAAACAGTATTCATTCAAATGGACAATAAAGGGAAAAATATTGATTTTGTTTCCCATTCTATTTATTTGAGGACTTTCCAAGCTTGTTTCATAGAAAACTCAGTATACTTGGAAGCCCCAGAATGAAAAACAGATTCATTTTTAACTGTTATTATTTAAATATTTCTCTGTTCACTAAACAATACTTGTGACTTATTTGAGACAATGTGCAACAGTCTGAAGAAAATGTTCCTGTATTTCTGAAACATTGACAAGATATAGAGCTAGCTATGCTTAATTGATTGCCATAATGATAATGCAAAACCAAAAAGACAAGTTACTGCATTTGGTAAAGAGAGCAATTTAATAATACATGCTTGCATGGGCAGTTTTTTCAACATTGCTCTAGTCTAGGGAATAGTTTAATGATATCACATTTTACATGAAAAAACATTTTCATAACTGCTAAAAAAATAGCAAAAAAGTTTCATGTAGACCTTTCCACTTTATACTTTATAAAATTACTTTCTTAGTCAAGTTACTGATTTTTCAGTAATTTAAATGCTCTCAGTAATAATGAAGCATTTATAGTTTAAATGCTGGAGATCTGACAAATGAAATTCCTCCTTTTTGTTGCTTGGTTCTTTTTCATAATGGCTCAATATTTCAAGCTTGAAGGCATTGGAAGCAGTGTATAACAATTAGTGTTTTAAAAACACTTTGTGTATGCCGGCCACCGGCATTAAATTGTATATCATTCAAATGACTATCTATAATGTGTTATAAGACATTCCATGAAAACTTAACAGTTTTATTGTGATTCTTTCAAAATAGATAGCATTTTTGTGGGTTTGCATGCTTTTTGTCATTATAGATACTGATAACCTTGTCCAGTATCTCTGCACTAAATCCGTTATAGGCCGTTTCCACTCCATATCCTCACCCAATATTTAATGCTGCTGCTTGCAATATTGTCAACATTACCAATGCCATCATATTTTTATACAAGTTGTACTGACAGCTAATGACCTCTATTTAGCAAACAGGAAAACTTGAAAAGAACATCATGATTAGATTAAATAACCATGGTAAATGAGTGAGGGAGTATCCTATGCCTAAACCAAAGGTTTCTGCTTATTCTGACAAGAAGCAGACGCGAAAGTATTCTTGCCAGTAAATATGTCTAGTGTATATTGGTAGATATACTTTGTTAGAATAGTTCTTGAATTCAGTGATGTCTTGCTGTCTTAAATTTGCCTTTCTTTAATTTACTAGTCAGTCTTCCTACTCTGGCATGATGGAGAAGAATGTCTAAAAGTTTACAGTGTATCATTAAGTTTAATACACTTTGAACAACATTCTGAAGCCTTGAATTTTACCAGAACTTGAATGTTACCATGCAATGCCTATGAGAATATGCTTGTCTTTTCTGCCAGCTCTGAATAAGTCTTCATTCTTGCAAGCGTGACACACTAAGCAGGTTCTTTAATATCTGCTGGGCTCCTGGCCAGTTTACTTCTTTCACAGCAGTTACAGGTTTGGCAAGTTTTTGACACAACTATGTAACTACACTTATGTCTGGCATATAATAAAACATTACATATGGGTAATTATTATTAATGATCAGTACTTAAGTAGCTCTTCAAAATCCTTCATGCCCATTAACTGATTAATACACAGCACTTGCATTGAAAGTATAATATCTTTATAGTAAAGTCACAATGTATTGCTAGAAAGTTGTGTTGTAATTATATAGAGCTCATTGATATTTTCTGTTTGGTATGAGCATCTGTTTTTCCCAACTGTTCCAAAACATAGTCAACACTTACTGGCTTTATTTGCAAAGCAACTAATCAAGAATAATCAATTCCTTCTATTTAAAGTAATTAAGGTTAAATTCCTTCCAACTGAAGCTAATGATAAAACTCCTATTGACTTTAAATAGGGTCCAGACGTCTTCTCTAGTATTCCTCCTGAGTTTAGATCTAGAAAACCACACAAATCTCTTTTTGTCTCTTAATCCCAAGCTTCAGCCAAAAAATATATCCACTGAATTTTCCTGAAGGAATAAAATCCCTGATGACGGGACAGGTCAACCTATTTTTCTAATTTTTATATGCCTCCAAAGACAAAATATTCTGTCTTCTTATTTAGGCTAGTATAATACTCTCCATATTCTTCCTATAGTAATAGATCACATTTGCAACATAAACAAATAAAAAAATGAAAAAGTCTTATATACATGTCCATATGTATATAACACCTGCAAAACAGATGCTAAAAAAGTAGCATTGTGATTACAAATTCAAGCCTTCCAGGCTTAAGCAATGCCACAACTAAGATTACCTATGCAATCATAATTCAGCTCTCCTTTATATAACCAGTAGAGCAAATCCTTAATTATAGTCACTACTGTATTTTTCCGTAAAACCTGCAGCTTAGTCTACCGGATGGGCAGTATTCACTTAATGAGCAGCTATTCAGTATTTTGCATTTCCTCATTGTTCTTTGTGGAGCCCTGGGCCCTGTTTACTGCATACTATTAAAATCCTCCTCAGTAAGGACCTACCTTTCCTCACAGGCTTTTCTACCACTGTAACCTCTGCCACATTTGAAAGTTTGCTAACATTAACGCACTTTCATCCCAACACTGTGAGGTAAATGGTATTACTGTTTACATATGGGCAGCTAAGATAGTGAGAGATCAAAGTCAAAGTGCCCATTAATTTTGCTTGATAAGTCCTGGGTGTTCAGAATACACAGCCCTTCTTAGGTCTATATCTTTTCAGAGCCTGTCTTCAAATGGTTTTGCAGAAAAGGCATTCAGAAGAAAGAGTTTAATATACTTCTTTAGCAATGTAAGGGAGTCCTATGACATAATCAAGAAGGACTTGTGTAGATTCTAATCTTTAAGACAATATTTAATTGTCTGTGGTCCCTGACCACACTTGCTATGTACATATTAACTTCTCTAAGAAATGGCACAAGATCCTACGGGCAACAGCATCATTCCTTGCACAGCTTTGATTCACCCATGGAGTTCTAGCCTGCACACTGATAAAGGCCTAGGGGAAGCTACTTTGAAGCTTTTGGAAATCTCAGTTATGATACATGTATTTGAAAATCACCTTCTAGACAACTGAAGGTTGTCCAAGGATACTGTTTTAGTTCCATTTGTGAATTTAACAGACATAGTGTGAAATATTTCATTTATAATAACTGTTATATTAACATAAAATGAAAGCACTATTATTGTAATCAAAATTATATCATATTCCATGTTCCTAATCATGTTATGCAACAAATTAATCCAATTTCTTAAAAAATATATCACTAACGTATCTGTAATGTAACTTCACATGATCACATATGTAATACGGTAAAAAGGACTATTTGTCAGAACAAAGCAAAAGCTTAAGAACTCTTCATTAAATGTATAGTTTTCTCTAAAATCCCTGCATCTTGTGAAAGAGGTGCTTTTCAGTGTAGTCAGTCACTTGACACTTGAGAAGCAAAAAAAAGCAGGAGGAAAATTGTTTATGCCTGTACAGGTTTCAACAATGAATTTCAGGCAGTTTATCCCATGATTGACTGATAATATGCAATACCCTTGCATCTGTTTCTACTTTCATAAAACCAGACATAAAGGAGAATTTAAAATAAAAGTGAATCTAATCAGATTGGCTTTTGCTGCTTTTCTGCTTTATATTTCAGCCAAGTGCAAAATGAAACTGGTCTATGACCTGTGATCACATCTCTGCCCTAGAGAAAGAGCAGGTGGAAAAAAAAAGCTTTCCACTCAAGTACCCTGAACCTAATAATTCTTTGCCTCACATCCTGCAGTGTTGCACATAAGAAACACAGCTATTAAAAAAAAAAAAAAAAAAAGCTGTTGCTTACTACAAATTACTGCAAAACTTTTCTTAAACATGCAAATAAAATCTCATGCAAATGCAAGCAGAGTGTTGGGCATGTTCTAATGAAAACAAAAATTACCACTTTTGGAAGGAGGCATTTCATTAAATTATTTTATATATCTCATTAAGACAAAAATATATTTTGGCAAGATGGAAATAAGAATACTTGTGTGTCTGTGAATTAAGTTTAGAAGCTCTCTATGATTGGTGGCTCTCTGATTTCAGCCCCAAGTAGACTAAGTTTTGGAACTGTCTGATTTCTGAAAGATTTTTGTTAATCAAGAAGGGGCAAAAGACATGTGAAATAAGTGAATCTTGAAAATAATTTTTTGTATTAAGCAAAAGCTTAGGAAAACAGCTTCTCTCAGGAGATTTTTAATATATGCAAACTTGCACTTGCAAATGTGGACACTCAAATTTAACTTCAACATAAAGTCAGAAGAGTGAGTTTGAATCTGAGGAATTGCATTTTGACCCATTGCCACCTTACTAGAGCCCCATTCTTTTTTATTTCAACTTTATCTTTTCTCATGTCTTTAAACATTTCTGATCATGTTTCAGTGGATCTGTTTGTGTATATGGCCATAAAACTAGCAAAACAACATTGTCATTCTGTAAGATATAGCTATGTCTTCTATAGACAAAGGGCATATGGGAGAGCATACATACATACATACATACATACATATATATCAGGCATGTATTTTTCTCTTTAATTTAGAAAACAAACTTTTGAAGAAAAAAAATGGGTTTCTCAACTGGCTCTCATTTATGTTATAACAGGCAGAACTAGTGATTCTGTTAGGTTAAATTAATGTTTCCAAACACTTTTTATTGCGTGACTTTTTTCAGTTGTTTATGATCTTGTTTGTTAGATCATCAAGGCTGAAATGTTCTTCACCAAAAGTTTGTCTCAAGCTTTACCTCTTACACAAAGTTTTAGCAAAAACAAAGTCAGTTGTTTCAGAGGATTAATCTATAGAAAAATATATGAACTTGCCAAAATGAATATGAATATTTTCACCTTTTTTTGAGCTCCAGCATTTTTGTATTTTTGGATGAGGAACAGAAAATCCAGTGATACGGAAATATTGCAACAAGGGTATTTTCCTTCTTCTCGAAAAGCTACAAAAATGTTGCTGGAAAATCACTGTTTAACTACTCTCAGTAGGGATCAGAGGACAAATATCTCCATTTTTCAAAGACTTTTTTTCCCCTTAACCATGAATCATAGAACTACAAGACTCTTCCTTCATTTTTTCTTTCCCCCGATAAGATCTAGTGTGCTGCCAAGAGCTGGAAAGAGACTAGGCAACCTCTCTAACATCCTCCATATCCCTATCACTGCTACTAGGTACTGTATGATTACCTGAGCTCAGCAAAGCAAGATCTGAGAGAAAACATCTGTTTTCATAAATACTTTTATTTTATAGATGATTAAACAGAGACACAGAATGTTTCAGGAGCTAGCTTAAAACTGTAACAGTATGTTAGTGCAACACCACACATTAATCCTAGCTATCTCGGTCACATCACTAGTTAGCACAGCCTATGTGTGTATATGGCCATAAAACTAGCAAAACAACATTCTTATTAAAATGTACAGCTTGGAGAATATAAACTATTCAGCTTATTTTTCAGTCACCTTTAATAAAACATCAACATATAATAACATATATATACACACATCAACAATAAACACCAACATATAATAACATATATATAAACATATATAGCATATAACACACACACACACACATTATATATATATAATTTCAGATTTAAAATATATTTCCTTTGACCACCAGGATAGAACTTATATGCCCTATGGCAAGTGAGAAAGTGGAATTTTTCAAGGTTCAGGTTAGAAAATATTATGAAGAAAATGTGTTAAATGCATTTGTCATGCACATTTTTACCTAATTAAATGCACTGCATTTATTAATGGGATTACATTTAATACTATACAAGGAAGCAGAAGTCCATTAACATCTAAGGGATCGCAAAACACCAGATTCACTGACAGCTGCATAGCATCGTGCCCCTAAATCCTTTACAAGTAGTGTTAGGAATTGACTGCATAGGTTCCTGGAAGTTATTACATCCCCAAACTGTCTCTAACAAGCAATTTTATTATGACAAGTCATAGCTTATTTTTTTATTAATTTACGATCATCTCTACAGAGGAAAATGCAAATTGGTCATTTATGTTGATGTGTCTGTGTGTGTCTGTGTGTGTGTGCATGTGCATATCTAAGTAATTATGGTATGTCTGGGGGTCTAAAAAATAAGACCTTTGAGTGAACACTGAAAGAGGGAGGTTTAGTGTCAAATAGGGAAGTCTGAGGGTGAATAAAATAAGAATCATCAGAAGTGACAGATCAGTATAAAAGGGAAAGGAATACATTGTTTTCTTGATGTAAATAGGACAAGAATACTGGCTGAAACTTCAGCAAAGGAGATTTACATCAGAAATTAGGAAAAACTTTAGCAAGGTTTTCAGCACCATCTCCCACAATATTCTTGTATCCAAATCAGGATGTTACAATCTGGATGGGTGGACAACTGGATGGGTAAAAAAATGGTTGGATGGTGAGGCTCAGATGGTTGTGGTTAATGGGTTGTACTCTACCTGGATGCCAGCGACAAGTGGATTACTGCAGAGGTATGTCCTGGGACTTGTCCTATTTAACATCTTGATCAGTGACCTGGAGAGGTGATAGAGTGATTTATCACCAAGTTTGCAGATTCTACCAAAATGGGGGTGAGGGGACCAGTCAATACGCTTGAGGGCAGGGCTGCCATCCAGAGGGACCTAGATAGGCTGGAGGAATGGACTGACAGAAAACCCGTGAAATTCACAAAGAACAAATGCAAAGTCCTGCACCAGGGACGGAAGAGCCTCTTGCAACAATACAGGCTGGGGACTGACTGGCTGGGGAGCAGCTCTGCAGAAAAGGACCTTCTGGTCTTGTACGCAGCGAGCTGAACATGAGCCAGCAGTGTGATCCAGCAGCAAAGAAGGCCAACAGCCTCCTGGGCTGTATTAACAGGAGCACAGCCAGTAAGTAGATCAAGGGAAGGGATTATGCTGCTCTACTCAGTACTCATCAGACTGCATCTAGAATGCTGTGCCCAGTTTGGGGACCCCCAGTACAAGACAGACAGCAATAAACTGGAGCGAGTTCAGTGGAGGGCCACCCAAATGGATGGGGGCTGGAGCACTTGCCCTGTGAGGAGAAGCTGAGGAAGCTAGGCTTGTTCAGGCTGGAGAAGAGAAAGCCTCAGGGCTGTGGGGGACCAAACAGCAGCCCCCCAGTACCTTCAAGGAGGTCATTGAGAAGGCAGAGTCAGGTTCTTCATAATGGGACATGACAGGAGGATGAGAGAGAACAAGCATTAACTGAAACAGAAGAGGTTCTGATTGGGTATAAGGAGAAACTTTTTCCCCATGAGGACAGTCAGGCAGTAGAAGTTGTCCAGGTTGTGCAGTCCCTCTGCATCCTTGGAGGTTTTTAAGACTTGACTGGATAAAGCCCTGAGCAACCTGGTCTGACCTCACGCTGACACTACTTTGAGCAGGAAGTTGGAGTAGAGACCTCCAGAGGTCCCTTCCAACCTGAAATATCCTATTGAAGGACCAGAATGGATTGCCTGGGAAGGTTGTGGGATTTCTACTCTGAAAGACTGGGGGGGAGGAGTTCAGTAAACACCTGCTAGGAATACATTAGTTGGCCTTGTGCTGGGACTGGGATGTGGACTAGATGAGTTATAGAAGTCTCTTCTAATCTAATTGCCAGCTAAAACTCTGACAAATTATGAATGAAATAATTCTCCATGCCAAATATCTGACTCAAGTGATATCAGGATCACTTGAAGGACAAAATAACTGTGTAAATAACCTTCTTCTCTCTTAGAAGCCCACAGATCTTTCCAACAATAGGTCAACACATTCTTAGCTGCATCACTACTTTCTGCCACAAATCTGAACATACTAATCATATTTGAAATAACATACAGTACAATGGTGTTTCTCAGCCTCCTGTCTACAGACTGCTTGTGGTGTATAAAACATAATAAGGCCATCCCCCAAAACCTGCAAAAATGTCTATATATTGGCACATATATGCACACTCAAACAGTACATAACATGCATGGACAAACATACATACTTTTTTCAAGGGCACACATCAGTGCCTGCTGTCCCAGCACAGCTGAGAACTTTTTCCCAGCTGCTGTCTCTATTTACAGACAGGCACTGTAGACTAACATACAGGTCACACTAAATTTTCAGCTGAAATGTTTGCAACTGTAGCAGTTACAGCTTGATACTGGAAAACAACAGAGAAGGTATTTACCTAAATGACAGGTACTTTATTTATCATTCCTTCTGTATCTGCTGATCCTGAGATTCAAGACGGCTTGCAGACATTTGTTTCATAATGTTTAGGTAAAATTAAGAAAAGTTGACACTTTCCTGTACTGCCTGAGAAACAGTTTCAAGGGTGTGTTATCAGTTTCAGTCTATGATGCATCACATGGCTATTAAGCTTACTGAAAAAAGTAATTCTATGTGTATCACTGTACAACAAGCTATGTTTATGCTCTCAGAAAATGACAGTCATCAATAGAAAGCAAACCCACATCATTAGTTGCGCTTTGTCCTCTTGAATTCTTAAGAAAGCAGCAAGCTCTTTGGCCCTTGGGATCAGATAGCAAAGACATAATCCCAAGAATTCAGCTAGTATTTTTACTTGCTTTGATTTACTTGTTTTTGATTTTTTGATTTGAATACTTTACTAGGTGGTGCACATTTTTACAGTTTTTTTTGCTTTGTTTTTTTTGTGTAAGGGATTTTGGGTGGGTTTTTTGTTTTTGTTTTTGTATAAGAGGCTTTTTTATTTGTCCTCAAAGTAATAGATATTTTTCTCCTCCTGTATGCTTGATATACAAACAAATGCGCACCATGCAACCTTCTCTGTGGCTTTTGTCCTTTGTGAAGGTTACATTCATGAGATCTAGCATTGTAACTGTAGTAGAACATGATCTGTTATTCAGCTGGGATTCTTGAAGTCAAGTTGTTTACAGTTCTCTTGTGTGCTTGTAGTCTCAGCCCATAGGTCTGTTTATACTGCTCTTGCCAAGCTGAAAGCAGTTCTGTCACTGCGCCATAGGCTTCTACATAGGCCTTAGCATTGCAGTGAGTTGAGTCAGTGTTATTGGCAAGCAGCCAGAATTCATTACTGCCTCAGGTTTTCTGGCATTTAGTTGGTGTCCAGGTCAGGTTGCTACAGAAGATACAGCAAAGAAAGGCCATGTCTTCTTTTCAAATGTAGTTTATTAAAGGCATTATTTCCCCAGAACATTAGATGAATATAAACCTTTCTCACTAAATTCATTGCTGGTGTAATAAAGTTGTAAATCCATAACTTAGATATCTAAATAAAGAATCACATATGGATTTTCTTCCTCTTCACCGAGTCTAAAAAGGGAAAAATTACAAAAATGGAAGAAAGCAGAATTCTTTTCCAAGTTTCCGAATTATTGATTCCTTCTCTCTAGAATGAAAGGTTGTAAGGAAATTACAGTCCGTGCTTTACACACAACTTTGCTAAACACTAAACAATTCTCACTGCAATGGGACTTCATCTCTTACAGGCTCATTGTGTAAACTTGTCCCTTAAGATTAATAATGCTCATGCACATCTACCTTTTAGTGATTTCCACCGATTATACTAGCACTTACTTACTACGTTAGTCTTTCGATGTTTCAGTCAATCTATAAACTTTGACACTTCTCCCACATGAAAATGAGCTGGTACGATGTCTGGTACTGGTGTCTGGAGCAAGAAGTTCAAATCTCTGCCATGAAAGAAAAAAAGGAGCCCAGACAAAAAAAATCCCTGAGGCTTGTCATAGGAGAAGATTTTACATTTTAAGCATCTAACAGTTTAAGGGGTAAGATAAAAGCCTTGATAGGATTTTGAAGTCTTTAAAAAAAAAAAAAAAAAAAGGCAAACTGATAAAAGGTTGCATGTGTCTTGCATCAAACAGTGTTGGAGAGAGAACCAGACATATTCCTGAATCTCTGATGTAGGCCAAATCTATTAAAGTGGCTGGTATGGTACAAAATGTTCCTATATGTATAACAGTAACCTTTCAACTGCTCTTGGGCTGATTGCCTCACATTACTTTGGCTCCTATGCTGACCATACCTCTCTTGAGGGAAATCACAGAATGCATATAAGGCAAAGTACAGCTTGAACTACAGAGCAGCCTGGCTCAGGAACTGGAGAGAGCAAGGGCAAAAGAGAAGGGGTTGCCTAATTCTCTAATTTTGTTTAAATTGCACCCATCCTTTTCCTCACCTCTGCCTTTCTTCTAGATGTTAACCTTTATTAAAGGTTTTTCCTGCATAGAAGCACACTTATATAACATATTACCAGCTCTGATAATTTTAAATTAACAGAGGCAGCATGATGCAGAAATTAATCACTTGAAAAAAATAAACAAGTGGCAAATCTTTAAATGCCAAAGCTAATGAAGTTAGGAAAAGGCTCATGCTAATCCACATTCTTACTTGATAGATTTGAATGCATTTTTTACCATTATATGTGCACATTCCAGAAAAGAGACAAAAAGGCATTGACTTCCCTCTATTGGGAAGAAAAAAAAAATTCTAAAGTGTCATTCCCATTAGTGTCTGAAGGCAGATCCATGTTGATACATAACTGGGTGAATGCTTTTTGTGTACAGTATTGCCAAGGGCTGTGCTCTTGCCATAGTCATAGCTGTCAAGTATAGTTTCATTTCATGAACGACACGTCCTATAAGTATGATGTATTTGCAAATGATTTGCATATAAACATATTTGTCAGCAAAATACCCCATCAAAACCCATGTTAGGTACTTCGTAAAACTTGGCAAGTGGAGTGGGAGTGACAGAGGTTGAAACTGCTGAAAAGGCTAGGTGGGAAGCTGGTAGGGGTGGGGTTGTTAGAGTGGTATCTGAGTGCTGCAGGAGGGTGTGCTATAGGCTCACAACCTCTGAGAGCCCTGAAAGTGTGATTAGAGAACACTGTACTCATAGAAGCTAGGACGTCTTCAAGGGGGCTGGAAACCACATGAATGGTAGTGAGCAGCCTGAGATATATAGCTATCAAGGAGAGTCTTCTCTTGGTCTTATTTTCACTCCATCACTTTTATCTACTCCCAGGTGCTCTTTTCAGTCCTGAATCCAAGCAGGAAGCAGCCCTGAGCAGCCACCTTCAATGGCACAAAAGCAGGCTCCAGTGGCCAAAACACAGATTGCAGACAAATCCCTGCTGAATTTTTTGTTGCTTTGCAGAGGTCCAGCTGAGACTGGGAATGTCTGAGAAGACTGCCAAGCACAATGCTGCCATGACTAGCTGTTATCATCAATATCATTAATTAAATCTTTAGACCTTTTTTTCCTTATTGGCTGATTGCTCTCATGTGCTTCCCAAATAGTTTGAACTGATAATGCTGAGGTAGTGAACTGTCTGTTGTTGTTTGCCAGGGGTGACTTAAATCATACAGCATTTCTTGGCTCAGTTTTGTTGCCTAAACATAGGCATTTAGTTTCATTTCTGATGTCCTAGAGTATTTGTAGCTGTCATTCCAGAAAGGCACAGATCCCCATAGGTCCTGCATCAAAAATGATATACAGATATCTTAAAACATTGCAAATGAGAGTCTGTATAAGCAGGAGAATCAACCTTCTACTTTGAGATCTGGTAGCAAACTCCCTAAACAGAAGATCATCTTCAGATCATCTTCTGTCATTTTCGGACACATAGAAGAAGAATTTCTAAATGGACCATGTAAGATGAATCCCACTCTAATGCTGCTGCTTTGCAGGGGCACAGAGAACTCCATCCCTCCAGTCAGACTGTTACAAATACCTGGAGAGATCCAACATGAAACATACGTCCTTATGCTGATAAACTTTAGAAACAGCAGAGTTTAGCGGCAGAACTGTATGAAGGTTCAGATTTGTATTCATTGTGATTAAGAATAAATTTGAGTTTGCAATATATTTACATAAGAGTGTGATTGAAAGTGAAGAGATGAATTTGATGAAGACAGGAATCCTGTGGTTTTAACACATGCAGAAACTGTCTAGTTTACATACCAACATTAATTCAAGACACTTGCCTAAGATTAACATCATCTAATTTTAGTTAGCTAAAAATTACGTCTGGTTTAAGTGTTTCATATAGACTCAGTCTATAAAGAGGAACAGAGAAAGAAAGAGGTATGTCACAAAAGCAATCTAACTTGAGACATATTTTATCCGAGAGAAGTCACTGTCTGAAGATTATTTTTAGCTCTTGGCTATAGAGGAAACCTAGACAACTTGTGCAGATTACACATCAAACTTTTAGATTGCTGAAGATGTATGAATCCAGTCCTGTGTGTTTTTTTCCAGACAAGCATAGTTACAGCCAACAAAAACTAAAAATCTTACCTCTAACACATTCATTAAAAGGGAGAAGGTGAATATATTTTAAACTCTACTAGAAGTTTTTAATACAGAGTCTGTGACTGTGTGTGGATGAATTGGTCAGTGAGTGATAGGGGTATATTCTCCTTTGCAATAGAAACATGATCATCTTTCAAGGTCATGTCACTTCTCCACTGTAAATACATGAATTGTTTTTATTAAAATGAGGGCATGGCAAGTGGATGACACTGTTTTGAATGGATGACAGTACTGCACCAATATATTTCAAAAGATACAGAGGCATACATCTTAAATTCACTTTGTTTCTTGACAAAAGTATTAGACATTATGGAAAGTAAGGGACAAGCCAATTCAACTAAAATCAAAATCAGACTTTCCAAAGAATCCAAAATAAATCTATGTATAAGCTCACAGGCATCATAAGAATCATGTTTTTTCTGAGATATTCAGCTTTGAGAGGTTTGAACAGCCATAACCTCCAAAATGTAAATGCTAAACTGTGTCTGTCTTTAAACACCCTCACTGAGGGTGAGACTCAGTGGCCCACACACAGATTCCTAGTGGCAACTAAAATGCCTTAAGATATTAGACACATCTTCTTGGGGATGGCATATGTTAGAGGCCTATGGGTGACTATGTCATTCTGGAGGAGCAGCTGAACACCAAGTAGGTACTTCACTGCTTCTCAGCCATGTTTCATTACACAAAGCTCCGTAGAAAAGATGTAACTGCATTCTGTGTGAGCAAGAGTCCTTGAGAATTCTAGTTTCTATTTACAGATAATCTAAAATCTGACTCCAATTAAACTATAACATAAGGAAAAATAAATTTTAAGCCTGCCTGTTTTCCTCTATAAACCTTTTCTGGAAAGGTATGAACACCAGAAAATATGAAAAAATGAAACTCGTTTTCTCTGTTCTTTGAAAATGATGTAATTTGCATTAAAAAAGTTTAGAAAGAGATGGTTGAAACTATTATAAGCCACAGTTTACAGTTCTCCAGTTCTTTCTCTTCAGGAATGAAGGAGATCATTATCTGGAAAACAGAGCCTGTACATTGCACGCAGTCAAAGGGCTATGTGAAGTCAGAATTTAAATAGACCTTATAAGGAGGCTGCAGAGAATCTTCAGATAGGAAAAAAAAAAGAGTTTCTAGTCTCATTAGAATGGCCCAACACTACTGTCTATCAAAAAACTGTTCCACTACATGAGGATACTATGAAGAAAAGGGTAATATTTGTATCACATTTATTAATAATATAAATTCCTCAGAGCACCTATTTGATATTACACTATATGAATACAGACAGTGAGATTAAAAGGTGTTGTTAAAGAAAACAGGCAGGAATAGTAAAACAATACTATAGGTGAGAAACATTCCCTCAAACATAAAATCTAACTTTATAGCTACAAAGAGGCAGTGATTCTTTTTCCAGCCTTAGCAACAGGGCTCTTCTGTCAAGTCTAACACATTTACCTTTTAAAAGACCCTACCCTTCAGCAAAGGGGAAGGAAAATTTTCAATTTGTGCAAGCTGATCAGACTGATGCAGAGCTACAGCACACAGCAATGATATGATTCCAGAGAGACCTCATCTGCCATGGATTTGAGCGTAAAAGCCAAGCACAGAGACAGTACAAATCTTTTATTTTAAATCCATTTCTCCAAGTGCTGCTTGTTTTGGCAAATAAATCATATTTTCAATAGACTTCATCTGAATCATTGCATACAGTTACTACAGGCAGACAGAATCTTTTGCCGATGCTTAGTACGTTGGACTATTTTATTGCATTGTATTGCATCAGGCTAAAAGGAGGGTAAAATCTGAAGACTGATAACATTTTCATGTTCTATCTCAATAAAAAAATTTGGAGAAAGAGTAGTAGAGGACAATTACTTGAAATAGGTGAGAGGTCATTTGGAGGAAAGACTCAAAGGCAGAAGTAGAGATTTCCAAGAACAGTTAAGGTTAAAAAGCACATCAAGAACAAGGTGTTACAAAGACAGAATAAAAACCAAAAGATGACAAAACACACGGAGAGAAAAGGAAATTCTCAGGAAGATTCTAGTCAAAGCCTTAAAAGGTTCAATAAGCTTAGGTATTTGGATGCTTATCTGAACTCATTCTCTGAATCTTCCAAAGATTTGTGCAGTACTTACAACTAGTTGGAGGTCATCCAGGAGATGACATTTTCCTCTGGATACTGTCAAACTATTCCTTGGAACATCATAGGCATAAGTAGTATATAAATAGATACAAAAAGGAATATTTTCTGAATCAGTCCTATTATAAGCTATATGATATTTTGACCATTGTACTGAAAGAATGGACATACCAATTTTTTCCTACCTTGTATACCATAAGCTCTTAATGGTGTTTGGTTTTTAACTTTTCATGTGATATGACATGAAAACAAAACATCAGTCCTGTAGCAGTATTATCATTTGTCCAAGGCACATGGAGGATGTTGACATTGCCTTTTGAGTTCAAACTCAAACTCCCCTCTCATCCAGATTACACGGACACAGCTTGCATTGAGGTGCAGGCCTGAGGAAACCTCTAGGTACACCAAGAGAGTGAGCCCTGATTTGCAGTGTAAATGGACTTTACACACCTAACCCCAATCTACTTTATCTGTCTCTGCTGCTTAATATGTTAGATGTGTACAACATCAGGCAGACCTGCCTCCTCTACAGTTCCACCAAAATTCCTGTGTCATTGCATGAGCAATGGCTTCAGCATTAACTTAGCCAGTTTTTATGCAGAAGACATGTTTTCACCAAGCTACAAGCATTCCATCTCCTACTAATTCAGCTGTGTGGAGCTAGTTATGGACTACTCCAGGGTTTAGCTTACCCCCTTTGCCCATTTATAGACAGTGTCAAATAATAATGCCTACCTAGTTAATGCAATAAAAAACATCTCTCAGAAAATGAAAAAATGACATATTCTCACTGAGAAATGACACTTTTCTTTGACAAATCATATTAGCTCAAATTAGCTGTTGGAAGAACTAAATGTTCCCAAGAATGGAACTTTTCTTTAATTTATGAATTCAAGACCTAAGAAACCATTTCACCCACAAGAACAGCTAAAAGTAAATCACTGGAATTAGCCAGAGAAAATTGAAACCAAACACTGCAATTTTACATGCCAATTTCCTCCTTAATTGATTCTTTCTGTATGTGTGTATGTATATGTGTCTATACATGTGTATCTATATTCAGATGACAGAATCAGAGAGAGAAAAAGCAGGTAGAAAATAGAACAACAAGTCAGATTGTGTCTAGTTTGTAAAGCTACTTTACGCTGCCAGTCCATCAAATCTGGGCTGGAGAGGTAGTGAATCCAGCTTCAAGAAGACTCTTACAGAACAGCCACACTTCTGTCAGTAAAACTGTGATGTAGCCAACTAGGAACAAGTACATATTGTGCTGATTGTTGGAGAGCATTTTGTCCCTGTGCAACTGTATTGCTGAGAGCAGTCATCAGGAAGCTCTCAAAACAAGCAGCTACTTTCAGTGCAGGCAAGTTTTGAGTGAGTGATCTTCTAAATGATCCACTGGCTACCATGAGCACTCTAGTCTTTCCTCAGTCACAGTTATAACCCCAGATCATCTTTTCATCCTGGGTTGGCATATTCAGTGTGACATTGTTAACCCATATATCCATACTGAACGGTGTGATAGAGGTCCATAAAGTTGCAAAGTGACTCAGTGAGCTAAGCTAGCAGTGCACAGAAGATGTCTCCTAGCACCAGAATTGCTCTTGAATCAGTATTTTAGATCTTCTGGTGAGGCAAGATCATGTTCTGCTATGAAGCAACACAGCAGGGGCTTTAGGGAAAACTACAGACCCAGTTTTTAAGGCATCAAAGGTAGAACAGAAATCCATATGGAAACTTTAAATACCAAACTCAGAAATGGTTGTCACTTGTAAAACTGACCCAAAATTGCAAAGAAAAACACGTGTAGAGTCTATTAATAATGAAATTACATTCAATTGCCAAAGGTTTCTATGGAAACCAAATGAGTAGATATCATGTGATACAAATACTCCCGCTGCAAGGAGTACTATAGTATCACATGGAATTCTGTTTTCATACACTGTGTCTGCTGAAAAGATTATTTATACACGATTAAATCCTAACCACAGTTTTGTGATATTCTGGTACGAAGAGCCAGTACAGTAATTATAGTCAATGTACATGAATAAATGTACAGTTTAAGCAGGCAAGAGAGATATGTAACATCTTTGCATAATTTAAGTGGTGCATAATTTTCTTTTTGCAATTGAAATGCTATCAAGAAAAGTGATGATGCGCTAACTCCAGCTTAGCATACAATGTTAAAGGCAAGATAAATAAGCAAGAACACATTAGAACTGGTGTAACCATGTACCAATCCAAAAAGAAGCAATCAAGCTTTCTCAGGATATATACCATTCGTACTTCAGCTGTTATATGAGGCTGGTTTTTGTACATGTAGGTATGAGGTGTAACAAACTGAAGAGGTTTTGAGCAAGGACACCTGGTGATTAATCCCTCTCACAAACACCAGTTCCCACAGTCATAATCAACCACTTAAAAAAGTTTAAAAACACAATTAAAAAGCAGCGTTATGTCTATTTGTCTCACTTCTTCCTGGAATTGCAGAGAGCATAGCTTCATAATCCAGAAAGTCTCTCTCTTTTTTAGGCTTTATTTTCCCTCCTGTCACTCTTCTCACCTCCAGCCTTTCTCTTTATGAAAGAAAAGAAAGAGAAAGAAAGGAAAGAAAGGAAAGAGAGAAAAAGAAGAAAGAAAGAAAGAAGGAAGGAAAGAGAAAGAAAGAAAGAAAGAAAGAAAGAAAGAAAGAAAGAAAGAAAAGAAAAGAAAAGAAAAGAAAAGAAAGAAAGAAATGTTCCTGGTTACTAAAAAAGTGTGAGCTTTCTGGTAGTGACAGCTTCCTTTCTCAGCAGGCTAAAATTGGGGAATTGTGTGTAGTTCAATGGAATTTATGCCATCCAAAGAGGAGCTGTAAGGAGAACTTGACTCCTTTCTCCCACCTTTGGTCTGGGGAGAAGTGAGAGTAGTTAATTCATCCCATCTGAGGTATCACTACTCTTCACTATATCCTGAAAGTAGGAGGATTAGAATCCAGGTTTCTTCTCTCATTCTCAGTCCTCTCTCCAGCTGTCCATTTGCAGCAGGACATGTTAAATGAACAGCTTTTTCTTTTCTCTTGCAGGAGCTGCAAATTGATTAACTGGTGTTTAGCTGAGAATGGCTTTGAAATGTTGTTACAGCCTTTTCTCACAGTAAAGAATGTCCGTACAAAAGCATGTCAGCATGTTCAGTTTTCTCTGGAGCATCTCTTGCTAAGTATTAGTTCACATTAAGTATTGTTATATACTAAGCAAAAGAACAATTCTAGTTCCTAAAAATAGCTTTAGTTAGAGGTTCAAAATGCTTCCTGCCTGCCCTGTAGTATCACTTAAAACATAGAATTTACTTTCTTCCTTTTTTTTTTTCCAGTGAAGAAAAAAAAGTCAATAGAAATCTTATGAGCTCATTTTGAACACTAAAAAGCTCTATGACAATGCTGCTCTAACATCTATGTTTTGATGTTAAGTTGTAGTTGGAGATGAGTGAAAAATCTGAGCAAATGAATTACATTTGATCTGGGAACAATGATCTGCAGTACAGCCCGTGGGAATCTGGAACACCAGCAATGTATGACAACTGCTACTTATGCAGTGTCCAGTTTGAGCAACCCACAACATTCACTCCGAATTCTCTGCAGATAACATATAACAGTCTCACTGTTACCTTGGTCCATTCACAAACATACTTCAGGAGAAATGGATGCCCAATATGTGGATGCCAGGTCCTGGGACCTAACACTCACCCCCAGTAAAGAAGCTATACCTATCTCATTGAAATCAAGCCACTCTTTAGGCACATGATGTGCAAGTGATATGTTCTTCACATATGCAGAAGAAAAAGGAATCATATTCATTTCTGTAAAAATATTTTAATAGAATAGAGTAGCTGTTGTCCTGATATGACCTTCTTCTTACTCTTCTTTCTAACTCACAAGTTGGGTTAATTTTTCTTCGGTGGTAGAGGAAAGGTTTCATTCATCTTGGGTGACATTTAAAAAGAATGCAAACAGTACAACAGATGCCACTTCTATTTGGATATTGAGAACATGAGGAATTTTAATAGAACATTTGAATTATCCTTTTCAAACTGAGTTTCTGGTTTTTTTTCTAACATGTTTGAAAAAAATAAATGCATTATAATCTGCAATAATTTAAGCCGTTTTCTTTTTGTGAGGGGAAGAATATTTTACCAGCTATTACCTCTGTGAATATAATGGCAAACTGATGATTAGGAATTTTGTATTTTTATGCAGAAGAGAATACTGTATTTGGCATCATCACATAAGTGAGGGCATAAAAGACCAATTCAAACCTCAGTGTCTCTTGTGTCAGATACTGGTGAGAACTCCGTTGGAATGAGTATAGCTGGGATGGCTAATGGTTAGAAAAGATAAATTGAAATTGGAACAGATGCAGAGAAATATTACTAGATTGAATGGAGAAGATGGAGAGACTTTTGATGGCAGAAACTTGAAAGAATTTAGAAAGAAGGTTTCTAAGTCTGTAAAAATACCTAGTGAAAGAACTGCATGGCTGTTTTATATACTATACACATATGACTTGACATATATAAGTTGCTATTTCAAATTCAAAGAAATAGGTAAAATTAGAAAAAAAAATATCAGCAATGCATATATATATTAGAACCATGTAATATTTTGTGAAAATTAGGCAAACTACCATTACACAAATATAACATAATACACTTGGTAATACATCACTCTATAGATCCTCTGTTATAATTACATGATCACACATTACATCTCCATGCTGATATAAATATTGATAGCTATAATTTAATGGCTATTTAAAATGCCATGTCTTAGCAAAATCAGCTGGTGTTTTAACCAAAGTAGATAAAGAAGTGAGCCACTGAAAAACAGTTTTGCAAATTCATACTGCATTCACACTTCTGCTCAACTGAGAGTATAGCAATAATGAGGAGGAAACTCACAACACCATGGGTCACATGAAACCTCAGATAACAAGGTTCACTTTCTTTCTATAAAGTGCCTAATTTGCATTTGATTTCTGGAAAAGGACGGGAAAATAAAAGTTCCCAAAATATGAGCAATAGAATTAAAGAAATCTTCAGTATCTACAGTTTTATCTAAGATAACATTTTTAAAAAAGGAAGAGACTAGAAAACTGTTAACCTATTCTAATGGCCACAGTTATCTTGGAATTCCAAAATAACTAGGTGGTCATACGGATATATCAGAGGTAGCTTAGGGTATGTCTGGGAATGCACCTACCACTGCCTACCATAGGTCATGTGGCTGCACCAAGATTACCTACCCACATATGGTGGACATTAATTTTGACAGGTCATCCAGGCCGCTACTCTGTGTGTGTAAGAGAGAGAATGGGGAGGGAAGAAAGGTTTTGCCCATCTGAAGTGGGAGTCATGATGCAGGAGACTGGGTCACATAGCGGTACCTTCATAGGAGAGAACACCCTCATTTCAGCTGAATTCCTGCAAGCTGGCAGTGCAGTGTGTACTCAGACATCTGAGGGACATGCTCTGTGGCAGCATTCCCAAATATTGTAAGGTTCATGGTGGTTCTCCATGCCTGTGCCATCTGTGCAAGGAGGCTGGCAAGCTGTTCTACCACCTCACCTGTTTTCAGTACAGCCATACGCTTTCGCTCCTCTGTACCCCGCCTGGCACTTCCACCACTGGTGGCCACGGCTTATGGGAAGACATGTGTGTGGGACTATATTTTCATAGATGGAGAAATATTCAGAAGGCTCTACAAGACTGCAGGCAGAAAAGGGACCATACATCACTGGTCATGGCATGAGGAGCACCTTGTTAAGGCTCAGGCCCTGGCTGCTCCAGGGATACAGGGCCTCAAGGCTCTGGAGATGGAGGCTCATTCACTGGACCAGAAGAAGGCTCTTCCTGGAGTAGTATACATGCTGCTGAAGCAAGTTGCTCTCCAGCTTGGGAGTTTCACTGGCAATGATTCTGCCTGCAATCCTGCCCACATTGATCTGGTCCAGCGTAACCGTCAGGATCCAATGTCAGGATGTCCTGTGTTTTAAGGAGTAGCCAAATCTAGTAGCCCAGCAGAAGCAGGGCTGCTGCAGCTCCCTGTCCCCAGGTCCAACCTGCAAAGCTGAGCACATATTCCCAATAGCACACATGTATACAATACACACATACATATACCTGTGGCCTGCCACACAGATCAACACAGAAAGAAAATGCAGCACTCATGCTAACACAAAGTGACAACGGCCTTATCCTTTTCCCTTCTCTGACTGATCAGGATGAACATCCTTTAGTGGGAAATATGTATGTATATATATACACACACACACACACATATGTACAGTATGAATTCCCCCAAAAAACTGGTCTTAGAGACTCAGTCTAGCCAGTAATTGGCCCTGGATCCTTGCTGCTGGCACTGGGCCTGCAAGCCCCCAAGACCTGCAGCCCCACTCTAGCTGCTTGCACAAACCTCCCTTGTACACACCAGCACACACACACACACACCAGCACACACACATACACGTGCTGTGGATCCTTCCAGTAACTGGGCCTAGACACCCAGTCTACTCAGTAGCCATTTCTGTAATCCTCTCACCTCCAGCTGCTTCACGTGCAGAGACAAATACAAATACAACGGGGTCTCTCAGTCAATCCCCAGACCCCATGGTCTCTCCAGTAGCTGGTTTGTACTAGTCCCTCCAGTAGCCAACTCCTCCAGTTGACTCACAGAGACACACACATATCTGGCCCACACCTATGGCCACTTTGATACCTGGCTCCAGAGCCACTTAACCTGGTCGCCTGCTGGTCTGGCTTGATATTCAATAGCAACCGTGCACTGACACATGTACCATCTCTCACTCCAGGTGCTTGCACCACAGATGCATGAGTCAATATGACCTGTGGTCTGATTCCAGTTGCTGGCCCTTAGACCGCCATACACACACATGCGGAGAGTACCTTCACCCAGGCAAACGGTTAGAAATGGAGTTTAGTGACAAGACACGGAAGACTGCGGTGATCAGGCACAGGGCATGGCCAGACAAGCGTCCTGACTAGCCCTGCATTCAGGGCCTGGCGTTATTACCAGTACCTGTCCTCACCAAGTACATTTGCGTCTCAAAACCACAGTTTTTGAGCTTTGCATGAGATTTTCCTGGAAAATAACATTTTTCTTGGAAAGATCATGGTTTTGAAGGTAGTATTGCAGAAGGACTCCAGATGAAGTGTGTTGCTTACCTGTCAAGGACACTGGTGCCGGGTCGCCTTCCCTTTTCTTGAAATTCTGCCTGTAGTAAACACCCTTCCCCCTCAGCCAGAGCGACTTTGAGTAAAACGGAACCACAAAGGATTACAGAATATCCTAGAACTTCTCACTGAAAATCTGATACAATACATGACAAATTAACTGTTACAGCTGGCAGAAAATATAAAATGCCATAGCTACATGTGACATGTTTCAAGCTGCATACTACACATATCCCCATTTAGCATAAATACAGTCTAAATTCAATTGAGTTTCCAGCATTAAATCAGTAGGACTGAGTGCAAGAATAAACTTTAACTTGGGCCATTCTTTAACAAGAGGCAACTAGATGCAAAGACAAAACTTAGTTGACTGGCAAGTTAATCACAACAAAAATAATGAGTTGTCAAAGGCATGCAAACACACACACACTAGTCAAGTGAGACTTTGCTTTTCTGCAAAGTAAAATATCATTTTGTTGGTTGGTATTCTGACCATGAGCCATTAACATCTAAGCATTCGATCTACCATCAATTCAAGCTACTATACCAGTGCAGATCTGCCATACATGTTACTGTGATGTGGATACTATTTTAGAGATACATGAAATTGAGTAGGCATCTACTTATAAAAATCACAACAGACACTGTGGTGCTCTAAGAATTTTATTACCCCAGAATAAACATGGGTAGCATATACACAAGGTTTAAAAGTGGGAGTCTTTTTCTAAATTTAACATATCCATTTCAATCCCTCTTCAGCTTGTGTCTCTGCAAGCCACCCCTCAGTATATTTGTGTTCAGAGAGGTAATTCAACAAGCTCAGCATGTCTTTATAAAAGCACAAAATCCAGTATTTATATCTAAAAAAAAAAAAAAAGGAAAAGGGTTTTTTAGTTATAAATAAAAATAAATAGTTCTTGATTGAAAAATATACATATCAGCAGGGAGCCACTGTGTACTAGAACCTTATCATCAGTTGCTACTCAACGTATACAACAGTCCTTGAACTATTGTGGTAAGTTACTTTTATGCTAAATAATGTTGACAGACCAAAATTAAAAATCAAGTATTCTGCCTTCTCAATATCATATATATGACTAAGTTCCATTTTTTCCTGGTTGAGTGTGTTATTAAATACCAAATCTATCCTTACAACTTGAATACACATAGCTCTTTATGAAAGAGACTTATTTTTATATCTCTCCAAACGTACATCTGCATTTTTATTCAGAGATGTCAAAGTACTTCATTAAATGCCTCAGCAAGAACTGTCTTCACACAAATGAGAAGAGAATAGGCAAGGGAAGAATCTGGCTCCTGGGATCTATACTATACAAAGCTGAAATCAGACAATTTGGCTGACTTTGGGGAATGGGACTACCTGTTTTGAGGGAATAACACCAGAAGTGAGAGAACATGAACTGGAGAAAAAAATAAGGAAAGGTACACAACAACTGAGCACACAGACAGGATCAAGGGAAGGTAGCTACCCTGTGAGGAGCTTCCAGAGATAATATAAATGCCATCATCACACAGCATCACACAGCAAGACAGGGGTCTGCTGGAATCCAGGGATTTTGCTGTGAAGATCTGCAGTATAAATAGGTTTACAGTCTACCCCAAATGAGGAGAAATATTTAGCCACTCCATGTTAGCACAAGGGATGATGCATATGAAAGAAGAGGAAGAACTCATGTCCAGCTTTCTCCAGAGAGGGAGTAATCTACTCCTCTGTCTTCACCCCCATTTCCTTATTTCATTTTATGAGAACATGATGAATGGAAACTTGCCTGCTGAAGTTATATTGAATTTCACGTTCTGAAAACCCACTTGATCAATGGATCAGTTATCCATTGTTATCCATTTACTTAACTGTTTATTTATTTATTTATTTATTTAACTGCTATCAGTTATCCATTCTAGCTGATACTAATTTATTTCTCCTGGTCAGTTTTCAAACAGTAATATACTCAGGAGAGTATGTTTGGAATTAAAACCTGCTAACAGACATTCTGTAAAAAACAGGTAAAAGTGAATAAAAATAATACTTCTCACCTCAGTTTCACAGGGCATCTAAAGTACTTCACAAAATTGTTGCTATCTGTTTTAGAGAAGACAGGGAAGGAAGTGTCTTAGGATCATGCAGCAAATCAGTTTTGAGCAGGGAATTGAATTTTGACTCTAAAATCCAAGCTCAGAGTTGAGAAGAATGCTCACACTACATATTTAATTACAGATTTCTTTTTCCACTAATGGACTATCATGATGAAAACTTTAGAACAAAGTTGTGGTTCTCTTGTTTAGAAATTGTCACCAAAATAAAAACCTCCACCAACCTCACTTTTTTCACATTTTACAGACGTAAACAAACATTCAGTATTTATAGAAACTGGAATACTTACATTGGCAAGTGCAAGAGCACCTGATTGTTTATGGCCAAAGAAAGAGACAATTTTATTAAAAGATAACAAAACAGGAGAGTACTCCCATAAGATGTCTTTGTCTTTTTGCACCATCTTATTAGTCAATAAAAGATGAACAAAGGAGCTTTGTACTATTGATGACATTCAAATATAATGTCATTTAAATCCTACCTCACCAAGAAAAAAAAAAACAATTAGTTTAACGCTAAATTTTGGAACATGTAACTGTGCATCTGTCAGCCCTTATTTTTGCTCTCAGGTGAAAGTACGGGTTGAGACAGTGATGAGTTCAAACATTATGGGAAAGAAGAGGAAGAAGGTGTGAAAAGGGTGGATCTAGGTGTCTTGAGTCTTATCAAAAAAATAGACAAACATTCAGACTGACAGTCTGACCTTATTAAATAGTTAAGCACTGTGTATGCAGTCCACAGAGGGCTTTCTGAATTCTGACAAGTGTAACACATCTGCCAGTCTTTTATACTTTCCCTTGCAGCCTTATCTAGCAGCTGCTTTCCCTTGGTACCACCTTCTGTCCTCTGTTCTCACATTCCTCCATCTCTTTTCTGCGGTGCCTTCTCATCTCAGTTTCTCAGCATAACCCACTACTTCTGGGAAAGGTAGCCCCAGAAACCGATGATTTCTCAAAATGCTTCTACTCTGAGGATACAGATGTAAATTAAACCTCTTTAAAAAGGTATTGCAGGAATTGAATAACAATATTTCTGTGATGGATACAGAAGCAAAGATGCACATGATACTTGAAATTGAGAGGAAAACTGACTCCTTGCCTTGAGGAGTTTGCAAACTGTGTAAAGGAGAACAAAGCATGCAACAAAGGCTGAAAAAACAAATTAAAGAATGATTAGAGTTTTAACAGTAATGGAAAAGAATGTAATTATGGAGAGTTGTTTATAAATATGATCTCTTCCACTGGTTTTACCAGTTATACCTATTCAATATGGTGGCTGGTGTACAAATTTAACATTTCTTTATTCTATTTGTTTGATCAGTTCCTAAACACTTGTCAGTTATTGACAATAGAATTCACTGGTACTTTTTTCTTTAATTCTGATCACAAAAGGGAAACAATATAATAAGACTTAAATACTTGAATTTCTAGCATCACATACTTAACACTTGTAGCAAACAGCCTTCTCTGCAAAGTTAGATTCTGAGAGGGGGATGGAAAAAGCTATTTAATTTTTAACAAGTAAATTCACAGGAATCACAATGTGCTGCTGGAAAGCTAAAGTGGTTAAGAGGCTAGATGTGTCAAGTAAATGAAATTATTCACAACTTTTCCCACCCTTCTTGGTTTTGCCTTGCCAATTATTTTTTTTCTTCTTTTTGCCCCAGCCACTCTCATATTCTCCTACTTTCAGGGGTAATTTATACAGATTCATTCCAAGCATCCACAAGTACTCCTTAGTATTCTTCTTCAGAATAGACATCCAGGAGCTATTATAAATGATAGCAAAATATGCACAATTCACAGTAATGTACAACCACACCAAAAAGGCCTATACATAAAAAATAAAATCATCTTCAAGCTGCATAAATATTAAACTAAACCACATACAAAGTCATCTATTACACTATTATATATTGAATTTATTTTCAAATTTCAGTGCCAAAAGAGATAATTGTGGATCATCTTTCTTTCTGAATACTTTAAATAGCTACAATTTGCTTTGCTAACAAAACAAGGTTTAGTTCCAGCCCAGTATAAGTTTTATACTAGTCATGTCAAACTTGATGGTAAAGATTTCACTGACAGTAATACAGAGTAATACAGAGTAAGGAAGATCTAATTAGGTCACATTTCATTTTATGCTGCATCACTGGAGGACAAAGTATCTTTAGCAGGACCAACTGGTTGTATCTACACTGCTAAATAATACATAGATAGGGACCACTGTCATACCTTGAGGCTAAGGGGCATGGCCTGGCCACAGCCCAGTATTGGCCCTGGATTTTTCTCTGCCCCATCAGGTATCTCTATGTCCCTAAAGCAATATTTTTATTTGTTTCCAGTTTAAATTGTCTGATAGAATGGTAGAGGTATATTACAGCCCTTCAGAGCAGTATTTTCTTAGCGTGAAGCAGATCGCATGTGTTGTATGTGTCAGGGCCTTGAGTGTGCTGACAGTCCTTAATTTCCCTGACCAGCCTCACCTGGGATCTCCACCCATACCTTCTGTCCACGGGCCCAAGATCCCCATGAAAGCTCAGGCATAGGTCCCCAGTCCTTACCTGAGCTATGCTATAGGTGTACCTGTCTCCATCAGGACCTGATTCATCTCATTGCCTTGTCTGGGACTGTCGGTAAATCCTGTTACCAGCACCCAGCTATGCCCACCCTGCTCAGGTGCTGTGGGATTGCACCCTGTTGATAAGGGCACTGCCTGTGCTGTGATCACCCTTGGCTCCTGGATCATCCCCCATTGTAGAGCAGACCTGGTCTTGCTGCTCCCTGACATGCTTTGGAAAATAAAGCCTCAGAATCAGCTGGGAGTGTATCTGAGTACTGTGGAAGAAGACAGACTTGATGCAATCCTGCTCATACGGCCTTTGGGAGTGGTCTCACATGTGTGCTGCCCACTAGACATTGTTTCAGATAGTGCTGGTTCACACAGGACAAAACTATGCCAAGCAGAAAGCTAATGATGAAGTGGCATGGAAAATGACCATCCCAGTGCCTATGCTTGCTTCCAAGTCCTGCTGTATTCAGGGATATAAATGTTGCATTTGAGTCCAAATACCATGAGGGAGGTAAGACAGAAGCTACCTTATCTGTTGCACTAGGAACTGAACCAGATGTGTCCAACAGTAAATGTGTGAATATCCACAGATTGAATTTGAATTTTATAGATGTGCATTTTACGGGAACATTATGTGGCCAACTGATAAATAAAGCAAAGCAAAATTCCAGCTCTCCTGGAGGGAGTATACACAAAATAGACACCCTGTTACTTGGTGCAGCATGTGTTCTCCTCCCTTTGCTGGCTAGAAAGGGGTGTATTGGCAGACCCAGATGACTGGGCATTCTGGACTGGTTTGCAGGACATCTTTTGTGATATTTTTCTCTGTCCTGCTCAGTAGCTTATTTCCTTATTAGAAAAAATGGGTAAAGTGAAGGGAAACACATACGTGGAGTTTTTTATTTTCCATTTGACAACCACTGATTAATAAGCAGAAATTCCCAGGGATTAAGGTTCACACAGAACATATGATACCTTCAAACCACACGCTTGAGAGTCAATGCTCTCTCACTTATTCATCTTCTCATACTACAACTGTAACTATTTGTGGTGATGTGTACCTTAAAACAGGAAGTGGGGAGAGTATCCCTTTCCCATCAGCCAAGTGGCTAGATGCAGGTTTCAGTATCTTTAGGCAAGAAAGAAGATAAACTTAGATCTCCGACTCTTTAACGGAGCACTCTAGCTACAAAGCTATACGCAGATTCTTCTTCTATCACCACTGTTGGGAAAAATATAAATACTATTCTGATAGAAAAAGACTCTTTGTCTCTATAGGCTTGGGAACCAACTGTCATGCCCTGATGCAGGTGTCAAACTCTCACTGTGAGTGGGACTGGACTTCAGACACAGCTATGTGCTTAATATTCCCTGTATGCTTTTGTGTGTTCAAATGAGATGCAAGTGATCTTAGACAGATGTTTCAGGTAGGCTGCTGGAAGAAAGGGAAGTGAAATGACAGAGGTTTTTGGATGATCATATGTGAATACTGGTAAATTTTAGCACATATGAGGAATTTTTCAAACATTTAATAATTAAGTATCAAAAACCTCCATGAAGTAGGTAGGTGGTGTAGTCCCCAGTACCTTTGTTACAGATGATAATGTATAAGAAAGAAAGATCACAGTTTGACTCAGATAATGCTTGACAATGGAAAAATATATTTTTACATTGAATTTGATGATTTCAGTATGTAAATTATCAAGAAACAATAAACAGGTTTTTTTCCTCTGTTTAATTTTTATGAGCAGTTTCACACTTTTATAGTTTAGCTTTGAACACAGTCAGTACTTCCTTCCCACCTCCTTGTTACAACAGTAAATGTTTTATCTCCAAGGTAGAGTAAAGAAAAAACTGTTGGACAGAAGGGAATACTTTTCATAGATATGAGTGTGATTTGATATATTGAGATACATCTCAAATCAAAATTACACTAGCTTAATGGACTTTGCATTTAGACATCTAATAACCATTCCATCAGGGAAATGGATTCACTGGGAGAGATTTTTTTTTCAAACACAAAGCACTCTGCTGGCAAAGATATGCATACTAGTATGAAGGTACTACAAAGAGACTAGCTACAAGACTGAAAAAACAGGAAAGGCTGAAAGTCATTACCTTGTATAAAGCAGTGGTATTTACAGTGCTAATTTAAAACATACCCAAACACTATTTTTCTAAAAAGAACTGTGTAGATAAGGGTTCATTTTCATCATATTGGAAGACATTCAGTGCCTGTTCTCCAGCTTTCCAAATAAGCTACACCCCAGAGTTTTCGCCTGATACTGAGTGCCGAGAGATAAAACACATAAAAGATAGGTATTAATTTAAAGTCTCATTTCGCTTGTTCAGTAACAGAGCAATATAACAAATGACATAGAGTCATACTGGAAAAGAAAGAATAGAGGATTCTATCCAGAATTTTGCCTCTGTCAATTAATCTTTAACAATTTTATGCACTTTTCAGTACAAGAAGAATGAAGTTTTTTGCTATTATTTAGCATGTTGACTCCAACCTATCAGTATTACTGAGTAAAGAATGCTAAGTCAACCACACACACAGACAGTGATCTGGATTTAACGTATTGGAACTTCTGATATATGACAGAGCCAACATGCCTGCTAACATGATTCAATACACAACAGTTTGCTATTGATTGGAACATTCATTACCTTTCCGATTTTATTACCAACAGTTCATGATTACTCTTAAAAGATGTTTCTATATTTTTCCCTAGAGCTGTAGATTCACAGATTTAAAAAGGGACTATCTGCCTTTCCCTTTCATCAGATAATATCTAAATTAATTTTCTACATTGATACCTGTGCATTTAAGATCTGTGTTTGGCTCAAATTGTAAAATAAAGTCTCATTTTGACCATACGGCCTGATTGCCATCTTGCAATTTAGCAAATGGTGCAGGAGCATTTTGTTAGATCGGTAACTGGCTCTACACTCTTTTGATAGTTTAGTGGGCTGTTACATAGAACATGGGATAAACCAGTGTAGCACACAGAAAGGATGAAGTCCAGAGCAGAGGAAGAGAAGCTCTGTGAAAGTCCATCTTCACAAACAGACATCATGCATACTAGTGTCTTCCTTCTCCTCTGTTCCTACACACCACAAATCCACTTCTGTTCCCACTACAAGTCTAAAAGAAAAACCTCATTCCAGCACAATTCCTGCATAGAGAGGTGGAGAACCACTGTCATGCTGTTTTAAAGCCAAGAGAAATTATTTTCCTACAATGTAAGGAGTGGAAATCCTCTATTTTGATAGAGATCAGTTTTCCTCCCTGCCAGCAACTCAGCAGGTTTCAGCCAGAATACGGAAAACATGGTATTGTTAGTTTCCCCTCCCAACTCCCTGGATGAGCATCCACCCACATCAGCTCAGTCTAAAATCACTACACAGTCATACCTTCTTCAGCACATAGATGGACTTTGGCCTTTGGCAGCAAAGGAAGAGTGGACAGCACTTTAAAAGCTGCACAAAATGTTTATGTTTTGATGATTCTTCTTGGTTACAGAGTAAGATCATAACAGTGTTTTGTTCCTGGTCATTCTTATTACATTTACTCATCTATATTGGTGTACAGTTGGACATTTTATTATGCCAGCTCAGATATAAACACCATTTCATGAACAGATTAAACTGTTTATAGTTGTGAGCAGTTTTTACAGACAAAATAAACTCCTGCAAAAGTGACAAGATCATGTGGACAACTATATTGAAGTTGTTTAGTGTCAGAAACTTTTGTGACTTCAGTTAGGACCTGTATACCCCTCATGAAACACAGACTTACGTGGCATAAGACTGTTAACTCTGTATTTGATAATATTCTAATTTTACCAGACATAACTATTACAGTTCTGCAAGCTTCAGCTGTTCACTCTCCAATTTATGTTTAGAACCCTATTTATGTCATGTAACAAGTCTTCTTTCTAGCGGCACTATCTGCATTTTCTGTTGAACAGCATTCTAGTGTACCTGTTGCCACTGTGTACAATAATATTCAAAAGATTAGTGTGGCATTGTTTAGTTGTTAGACACCATGAGCAAGAAGGACATAAGGGACAGATCTTGCTACATCTTTGTTGGTATAAGAGGATGAAAGCAGAGAGTTCTTGTAATACTGAAGACCAGGACCCTGCTGTACTAAGTCTTGTAAAAGCGACAGGCAAAAGAGATGATTCTCCACCCCAAAGCATTTACAGTCTACATGTTCAATAGCAAGACTGAGATAGATACAAGATAATGCTCAGCATAACAGGCTATGTCGTCAGTTCTCTGGGAGGTTATTAGCTATCAGGCTTCCCACTGGAAATTTTTAAGAAATAATTTGAAGATGAAGGTGGATTTCTGAGGATTACAAGAAGTTCTTCCTAAGTGTGAGTGGCAACATGGCAAAAATCATGAAGTTACATATTGAAAATTTAACATACAGGTAATGCAAGCTGATGGCAGAGACAGACAGCACAAGTAGTTTTGCTTCAGGTAAACATGAGGATAACTAATAAATAATTTATTAATAAATAACTTTCTAACTAAATGAATAATTAATTTTCTAAATAAATTATAAATAACTTTCTAAGCAGGAAGCACCCTAAAAATGATGATAATACTTTATCTTTGAGGAATAAGAGCCAGTGTGCATAGCCAGACATGACGGAGCTGAATGAAAACAGAATCAGAACACAATCAGATTCCAACAAAGTTTGTTACAAGAACTCTGGGATTTAGCCATTGACAGTTTTAGGAGATGCATGGCTTGACAGACCTTCTGCTAAGGCTTCATAGACCAAGTTTATGTTTAGTTTTGTCCATATCTTTGAAATACAAGTGCTGTGCCCTCACTATTTTGAAATCACAGGCATATTTGTCCTTCCTTTTAGTCAGTTTATTTATGAAAACAATGAGGAAAAAAATAACTTTTTAAATAATATCTTGGGATGTACAAGTATCAGAGAATACACCACATGGCAAAACAAGCATGTACTTTGTCTTCACTACCTCCTTTTCTAACACTCTCATATTTCCTGGACTCTTTCCGCACCTTTAATATTTTTGCCTTTCCTAAAATGATCCAACTATTGCAGAAGGCTGCAGGTTCTCTAATTCTGTGGATGGATTCCTTTCACACGTGATTTGTCAACAATGCAACTCCGCATAGTAGCAAGCAGTGCTCACCTTCCAATTTTTGGAGAGGAGAGAACTCCTGAGAAGATCAAAGGCAGCTCTCTAATATATCACTAACTCTTATTTTCAGGAATTCTCTAAGTTATTACCTCAAATAGCATTACAATTTCCCCAAGCTGAGAAGAAAGCAATTCCTTCCATATGTCAGCTTTTTAATAATCAATTAAGATAACGAGAGGTCTGCCATCTGCACCTGATCCTGTGACAGAATAGCACTCCCAGAGGGGAAGCATCTTCAGTTTGCAATCACCTGAATCATAAATGCTGAAGAAAATGAGCAGAGGAATCAAAAGGGACGAAAGTACTGGCGAGGTAAAGCCCAGCTGGAGGAGGGAAGCAGAGCTAAATCACTTTTGATTCCAGCAGGAAAACATTCAGTCTGAGGTGCTTCACCAGAGAGAGAGAAATAACCCTTCAAGCTTTCATGACTAGTAAAAAGGTAATGTTAGTTAGTACCCTAAAAGGCCTCATTCACAAAGGTTGTCCATACATCGGTCAGATTCAGTTTTTCAAATTTGATATCAATATTGGAAGATAATGTAAATTTAATAAAGCTAATGTAACCTAAAGAGAAGACAATACACTGCAACAAAACATTGGTCAAAGGCTCGGGAGCTGGAGATCAATTTCCAGCTCATCCTGTAGGGTTTTATCCCATCGTAATCCTGCCTGGGCTGCAGTGGTAGATATAAAGAGCTGTCTGATTGGTCTATTTAGGTTACCAGTTAAAGAAAGCCACCTTTTGCACAAGAGAATTCTGCGGCTCACATATTTTTCACCTAGATACATTTGGTCTCTTAAATTTCCAGAAAAATTGCCATCTCCGTCTTGCTAACAATACACCAAAGTGCTACTGATCTTCCAAAATGCATTCTCAGGCCTGTCCAACAGGCACTCATAGTATCATATCTTGCAAGACAAGGGCTTTTCTTATGAATCACAACAAGCAAGCAAAAACACAGAAATCACTACAACTTGTGATTTTTAACAGTTTTATTTGACAAACACTGTTCTTCGGATCGGTTTCCTGTATGTGGAAAGAGAGATGGTGCTTTATGCTAAAACACACACACGCACACACACATGCGCAAAATCAAGCTACTGCAAAGCACGTAGTAGACAAATTTTCATGAGCAGCAGTTAAAAATTAAATATCCCTGAATCCAGATACAGAGCAAGGGAGCTACAGGTGACATTTGGGAAACCTTACTGTCACAGCTCAGTTCATTGTCCTTAGTTGTCCTTTGACCCTGTTTCATTAGAAAAAGGTTGTGCATCTTAGTTTTGCATGGACAATGAATAGGTTAGAGCTGAGAAACCACACTTAGTGCCAAAGTATAGGAATTACAGATATCTTACCTCCAGTGGATTCTGTTGCACCAGCTTCCAGCAGAATGGCAGAGTAAACAGCCAAAAGATGTAACTGTTGGATGGTCACAGTGAGACAGATTTGCCCATCCATGTCTAGAGTAGGTAGGTGAACTGTCTTCTTTGGAGAGCACTAGGGAGAATTATGAACAAGAGCAGTCTATATGGCTACATCTATAGAGCACATTAAATTACTAGTACCTGTATATGCTCTACTGTACTCCCAGCCAGCAGCCCCTGGCAAAACTTTGGCCTTGGCCAGCATGTACTCTTCCAAATAAATTCATGCACATGATTCAGCACTTAAACCATTACAGGGATTATTCTTCATATGCAGTTTGTGAGCAGCTTGTGTGTTTTGGAGGTTAAGAGAGTTTACTAACGTAGGTGGAGGGTATTCCATTTATTCACAGTGCCTAGTAACATGCCTGGGCACACTGAGCTTACTAATATAGTACATAGTGTAGATGCCCTTCCATTCTTTGCTGCATGGATGTAGTGGAACACTTAAGGAAAAAGTCCTTCACAAACAAAACCCACCTGTAAACAACATGTGGCAGAACTAGCATTGTCAAAACTGATTTCTTCGTGTTATCCGGTTGTATCTTCCATGAGAGCACACAAAACCATAAAAGCTGACAAAAATCCTTCTTGAAAACTTTCTAAATATGACACAACCACAAGGTTATACATTAGTGAGGCACCAGGAATGCCAGCTGGCTCCATGCAAACTGCCAACCACAGTGCTGTTGGTTTAGTGCTCTTGATGCTTTTTAGTGAGTAAATGCAGGGTGATTAAAGGTCTTGTTGCAATTCCAGAATGCCTTAAGGCTTTGATGTATGCAAGGTCAATTCAGAGATAGCATACTTGAGCCAGATCTTGATTCATAATTGATTTATATTTTGTATACGCTCATTACATGGATGATCACTGCCTCTTGACTGATAAGCATTAGCTATCTGAATGCCCTTTAAAACAAGGCAAACGTCCTTCACCTCAGATAATTATGTTCTGTTGTATAATGCCATACGAAAGAAAAAGGACTCTTAGTTGTCAAGCTTTTATAATAATAAAAAGGGAGTTGCTTGTATACTGAGATACATAGTTACTAATTTCCAGAGTGACAAAAATAAGACATAAGGACAAAACAATTTAAAGGTATAAGTATCTTTACAGAAATTTCAGCCAGATAGCATGTGGAGCCTCATTACAGCTTCTAAAAAGATATAGCTATAAAATATTCAGAGCTTACCTTTCTCTGGTCAGCTGAGTTAAGGATGAAAAAAGAAAAAAAATAAAAAGAAACAGTAGCAAACAGCAGGCATTCAGCATATTTTAAACAAAATATTTTTCCTTGGAAAGGCCACATACATGCGCAAACTCTGCTGCAACACAAAACAAGCAGAAAATAAGGAAAGGTCATTCGGATGTTTTTAAATTTTTCCAGTGTCCAAATAATATTTACCGATTATTATCACCTCCTCTGTTGTCCTTCAAACAAGAGTGCTCTAGGATAAACAAACTGTTCAAGATATCTGCATTTTACTGGCAGATCATATCAAAGCTTCTCAAATTAGGATTAAAATCTTATATCTCTGCTACTTTTCCTTTGCTTTACAGGAGCATTCCCTGAAGACAACACACAAATAGTCCATCTCCAATAGGATTTGGTGCTAGATAGTTCTAACAGGATCTCTGGTAAAGCCTGCCTTGAAATATTTGTGGCATAAGCCTGCTCATTAGGAAGAAATTCCCCATTTCTTTCAAATTGTGTTTCAGCCATAAACCACACACGAGAGTTCATAATCTTAATTTGTATTTTTATCCTACCTGCTATTATAACTAAGAAGTCTAACAGTGTCTAATTAGGAATATTACTTTCTTTCTCTGTGAAGCTGTGGCCTCGATGTCAAGACAAAGGTCTGAATAGCAGACTGCTGCATAAAAAAACAAAAGAGGCTAGTTTTACAGAAAGTGGATATAGATGCATTTAAAATCAGCTAAATTCTTTCCTGTGAGCCTTGAATTGTTTATTCATGAAAAGGGAGTTCTTTGATCAGATTTACATGCTGACATCAGCATATATGACACATATCCATGCTAAGGCAGTACCATCATGGTTCTATTCATTGAAGCTGAGGCCCAAAAGATTGTTAATTTGCCTATATATGTTGCTAAAATACAAAAGAGATATGAATTGTTTTTCAGCGTAACCTGGCCCCAAGTTCAAGACATGACTTCATAGTGCAGTATTGTCAGCTGTTTCTTGTTCTCAACTGTTTTATTCTCTGAAATAGCTTAGTAAACTCCACATTAGCCATGACAAATAGCTAGTCTGTTTTATTTTCCAGAGAAACAACAAAAGACAAATCTGAATTTATTCACTTGAATTCATTTACTTTTTCTAGTAAAGGCTAGAACTTTTTTTTGTGGTAACTTTATCTACCACCTCCTTATAACCAAGGACCAATAGTAGTATAAAAATATTAAATAAATCATCTTCTTTAAATTAGACTTGTTCAGAACTCTGGAGAAGGAAGCCTTAGGATGATAAATGTTTTCTGAGGAAAAAAAAAAGAATGGGTAAGAAAGATGCCCATTTATTCTAGAACACAAAGTTTTGGCAGGTAGGCAGGCTGGCCTTTTTAAACAGAGCAGTGCTGATTTGCTGATTTTTTAACAATTTTAAGAATGGGATCTGAAGTGATAAGGAGATCAGGCAATTATAATGCAGAAGTCCTTGAGATGCTCTAAAACTGAAAAGTAGTTTTACAATGTTGTCTCAACCTTACCAGTTCTGGATTTAGCTTGAATTTATACATTCTCAAGATGAAGTGAAGATAAGAGGGAGATTTTGCAAAACAAAGTTGAGCAGAATCACAGATGCTTTTAGAAATAATGAAAACATAAGCCAAAAAAAAAAAAGAGAGAGAGAGAGAATACAGATTCTATTATGCCAGTTTTGAAAGCAGCGTTCTTCTACGGTAAATCCAATCTGGCTGTGAGAGCACAGCCTGGAAGGGTATTACACAAATAGGCTTTACTGCTCTCCTTTATTTTCTGCAAATAGTACATGGTCATTTTGCCTTTTGCTGTGTTAGTATATCAGCCTGTCCTTATTTAAACCAAGATTGAGGAGGAGCAGAAAATTTAGGCAAGAGTGCCATGCTCTGGCCATTACCTCTTCATTTAGCCATCCCTCTTTTCCTACTGCACGACAAGAATACATGGCTTTAAGTTGTCCTAGGGTTAAAGCACCCTAGAGAGTCTTCCTCGGGTTTTCCACTTTAAAGGCTCTTTCTCAAATTGAGGTGGTTTCTCTCTGGGACAGACAAAAGCTGTGACCAGCTGTGCGGCATCAGAGAGCTTCCATAGCGGATCACGAGGTCTGGTGTTCATAAGGAATTCACTGGTCCACCACCAGTCCCTGGGATGACCCAGTCTGCTATTGCTCCATCTCAGAAAGGCAGCTAACACATTGGTCACAGGAGCAAAGCCAAATACTTGACCTCTAGACCATTTGCTGCTACCTCCTTTTAGCCCCGTAATGATAATGCAAACATATTTGCATTATTAGAGACTTACATTCCTGAAAATTCTTAAAGAGATAGGAGTGGGAGAGTTACAAGAACAAGCAAGTTATCCATTTGCAAATTGTTTAGGAGAGGTGAACACATATCATGCTCCAGAAATTCTTTACCCAAGAAAACTTTCTGTAAATCTCTATCAAAGGCAATATCGATTTATATAAATAAGGTGATATTACCAACTCTGTGAGCTGGTAATACTGGACATTTAATTATAGTCTATTTTATTTTTACAGCAAATTACTATTCTGACAGAATATGTTGAAGAGTCTTTATTACGAAAAACTGATTGCATTTTGTCACTCTCTTTAAGGTTACTTCATTAGGAGTTAAATTTATGAAGCATATTGTCTGTGGAAAAAAAAGATAGTCAAGTATGAAATCACACTTCAGTCACAAGGCCTAAATCCAGTGTGGAGAGACAGTGATAATTCTGATTATGAACTTAATAATCTTCTAAAATATTTTTTAAATGCCAGGCAAATCAAAAGGATGTAATTTTAGCTTATCAGCAACTAACAGCAGTGCAATAGCTAAATTTAGCCATATAAATGCTAGACATGCTGAAAGTTGTATAGACTTAAAGTTAATCATAAGACCTTGTAGCTGTATAATGTGGAAAACTATTTCTCAGAGGAGGACAACAAAAAGGTTTTTTTCAAGCAGTATGACAAACTTTGCAGGTTTTAAAATACAATTTCACAGAAGGTCATACATAACCCGCATGTTTGGAATCTAGACTTCCATTGCCTTTTCCCTTCATCTCAAAGGATGAATGCTCACTTTTTCAAGACCATGAGGTTCTAGCCAGCAGACAAGTCTATATTGAAACTAATTTCAAGTCACTTTGATGCATAATTAACAATGCCCACTCAAATGTTCGTACATTTGTGATATCTAAATCCCTCATTAAGGTCTTCATCCTAGGTCCTTCAAGCTAACAGGAGCTTTTCCACTGCCTTTGCTGTATTTGGTATCAGAAATACAAAACATTAAGTGGAAAGGGATAGGAAAACCTCTGTAAGTCACGCATTTCTAAAGAGACTATTTTTATGTAATTCCAACGCATAGAAAAACAAGTTTTCAATAATTTGAGAATGGTCTTTTTTTTTTTTTCAACAAGGCCTGTAAGGGAAAAATGCTTGACACCTGTAACAGATACTGGGTCCTCCCACTGTTACAGCAGTGGGAGTCTGTCAGCTGTTGGAAATTTAACAAATGTTGGGGGAATTCTGTAAAGGGTTTTCATTCTTACATAGTAAAGCTTTGCAAGCAGTATATAATTAAATCTCACAAAGCTCTGTGAAAGCCCTAAAAGCTAGTAATTTTGTTGAAGGCAGGTGACTTGACTGAGACAGTGAAAACTGGATGTCAGAGTTATACTCAGAATTCATTACACACAGTGGACTGAATGTCCTTCCAGCTATAGAGAGTTCAGCAAATGAATCAGTCAATGACCCCATTGCAACAACAACTTGTACATCATCTTCAACCAAGTTAAAGTCAAGCTGCCAACATATCTGGAAGATCACAGAACCTATGCATGGTATGCAGAGAATTTTGGAGCTAGAGGAGGAGTAAAAAGTAACATTTTCAGCTCAAAAGTATAGTTTATCTCAGTTTTGAAGCTTTGAAAAAGCAGTAAGGTAGAAGAGAGAGCTATGCTAAAGAAGCACATTGCTAGGAAGAAGCATCTGTGTGTCATATAGTTTAGGAACTGTATAAAGAGAGTACACAGAGGCAATAATTGAATCTGCCCAGAAGACATCGGTCCAAGCTACAGCAGTTATTGAGAAAATCTTCTTCTCTCAAAGTACTTTTGTTCTGGAATATGTTCTCCCTCATCTCCACCAGGCCATTTTGACTTTTTCTGATCCAAAGAGATATTGCCCATGGCTCCTCAATAATGAGTTATATGAACAGACCCTTTCCCAGTCAAGTATGCTAAAGTCAAGAACAATGAAAAAATAGAAATTTAGTTGCTAGGGTCATCCTGACCTTGCCGAAAGCAGTGATGGGAGAGAGAACTGAGGACAAATATAGCAGAAAGAATCAAAGCAGGAAGCAACCGCAAAATTGTGAGAAGCAGAATCTGAAGTAGAGAAGGGGGCAGTGACTGAAGCTTGAGGTAGTCAGGTTCAGTGGTCAGTTGAAGAATAGCTATTACTGGAGAATTCTTCTGGGTGGGCAAGGAACTGGCAGACAGTTGAGGAGGTATCAGAAGGGCAAGTCCATTCCCTTAGAGACAGAAGCCAAGAAAGTACATCAGAGAAGAAAGGTTAATAGATCAGGGTGAGGAACACAGAGAGGCCACTGATGTTGAATTTTAGTCACTTACTTCCCTTGAAAAGACATGCAGAATAGTAGTAACGAGCTCTGAAAGGGAGAGTGGGAAAATTCAAGGAAAGGACTGAAAAAGATTAAATAATATGACTTCAAAACAGCAAGGAGTAAAACGGTTTGACATTATCCCAGAGCCTGGAAATTCAGTCTGGCAGGAAATATTACAGGGGACAGAAGTGAAGGGAGGAGACAAGGCTTATCCTAGCTCAACTATTCTGCATCTTCCAGAGTTCTCTGGACTGCACAGCACTATTTACAGCCACTGTAGGCCTTAGTTCACCATAGCTGCCAGGGTGAAGAAAACACAAAAGTTCCCAGGAAGGACAAGCTATGGTCAAGCATTCTCACAGAAATGTGCATGATGAGTTTCAGCAAATGCTTTTGGTGAGATCAAGATTAGCTTTCTGCAGAAGGAGTCCTGTTGTTTTCCATTTTCTTGCCTTCTCACTCATGCATTCCCTTCCGTCCTGGTCCTCCCCTTCCTCACCAGCCCCTTTTCTCCTTTACTTCTGTGCATGCTTCTCTTTCTTTTGCTTTAATTTATATTTAATAAAATAGCTGAAACTCAGTTTTTCTGCTCTTCTAAGTATAATCCGTATGAAACTAATATTTATTAGTTTCATATGTTTCATACCAAAGGTATGAAATTAATGCAATATCTCCAAATTACTACTCTTTCACACTGTTTTTTCCCACTCTTCCATTCTGACTTGTCAACTAGACTACAAACTGCTTGGCTCAGGTGTCATCTCCTATTCTGCGTAGAGTTTCACACAGAGGGACCCAAGCACTCAGCTGGAAAACAGGTATTATACATATAGTCAGTAATCTCCCCCTTAATAGCTGAAATAGTCAATGTCTTGGTTTACCAAAACATTTCTATTTTAACAGCATCTAATCATTATATTTTCCAAACAGTAAAAGAGTACTTTAGAGGTATTTATTTAGTGCATATGTTGCGTTCTACCTAATTCATACCAAAGCTTTTGGGGAAGAAGAGGGAAAGGACTTCAAGCCCCAGCTAGACAACAGTAGAAATGAAAGTGAATCTGTGTGTTATGTACCTCTACATATATGTCTCCAGACTTGTACACATAAGACTACAAAAATTAGTGACAGATTAATCAAGTAACATTAATTTTTCAGACAATGAAAATAACAGGCCAATATCAAACATTCAATGTTGTTGCATTTTTGACTGAAAAGGTTAATTTTATAAGAATTTCAAAAAAATGGTGTTCAACACTGATATTCAGAAAAATGCACTCAGTATGATTCTCGGTTACAATTATCAAGAGAAAACCACATTTACATGTTCAATATGAGATGAATGATTTCTTTTATTACTTCTACACATTACAAATTGCTATTGCTGTTTGTTCAGTTAGATTTTCATATCTTTTCAGTAGGGAAATTTTTTTGATATGCTATATAAATATTGTGTAATCCCAGCAATTGTCTGGATTCATTTTTATTATTTCTGAACATATTACTTTCAGTGTCAAAATGTTTAGTAAGTGTAATAGGATGCCTACCCTAAAATTGTTTGGGGTTTTCTTTTAAGCAGTTTAGATTTCTATTATGATATGTAAAATGTAGTTCGTTAGTTGTTTTGAAATTACTTGGCATACTTAAAAAGAATGTTAGATTTCTCATAGAAAAATTATAATATATTTTGCATACATTTTTAGATTTCTCTGCAAAATTTTTAATTTCTAGGCTAACTCTGTACTTACTTTTCTGATTTACATAATTTTAAGAACTAGATATCACAGATATTAGATAATTCCAAACAATTAAATGTATGTTCATTTTCAGGACCAAACCAGGACCCAGCAAAGACATAAGTCATCATAAGATGCGTACTATTACTGACATAGTCAAGTGGAAGTTGCAAGAAGGCCAGCATCAAGTGGAAAAGCATATGAGTGATTTTAAACAGCATTCTAGAATTCAGTTTACAAAGCTTCTGATTTTTTTATTATTATTTTTAGCATCCTCATATTCACTTCCTGCTTCCTGCAATCTGGGTATGCAATCTTTTCTAAAGAAAGCTCATCACAAACAACAATTAGTTTATGTAGGCTCTTGAACAATTAAGCTATTGCTGGCCTATGGCTACAGTGTTCTAATTCCAGACACACTCACATGATGGTACTATAATTAAAAACAGAGGAGAGAGAGTGTAAAAACAATATGCAGTCACACTATAAAACATGTCTTCAGTAGCTAGCTACTGAAGAATCACATGGTTGTAATCACAGCAAATTAACAAGAATCTAAAAATAGTTGTGTTCATTTCCTGTGCATTGCACATTGCACATCACTGATAAATTATTTTCAAACTGTGTTGCAGGTCACTGATAAATTAGCTATAAACATTCTGTCCTCCTGAATAGATTAGTTTATCATTAGCTGCATGAATGCTTTCCACATGACTTTTAATCATGAGTTAAGAAAACTATACTCAGGAGTTATCACATCTAATCCAATGTATTAAATCAGTGGTATAAAATCATTATGAAAGAAATCCATTCTTGCTGTATATTACTTTAATGGGATTAACTGATCTTTCACTGAATTTCATTATAAAGAAGGGCAAGACAGTGAATGCTTTATTCTTGTAGATGATAGTCTGAACAAAGCAGAAAATAAACAAAACAATACCAAAAATAAACCCTTTTCTAAGTCATTTCCCTTGGACATAATTGAAAAATCTTTTGAAGTACTAGAGCTAGGATCTATACTAAAATAAAAGGCATATAGGGGCCTTTTCCAAAATGCATTAAAGTCAATAAAAAGACTTACAGTGACTGTAATGGACTACAGATCCAGCTGAAATGTGTAAGAGTGGCTGTACCTGTCATCTTCAGGTTATTTCACTGAGGTTCCCAGTAAACACCCCATGGCTCTCTCTTTACTACCAAACAATGACCAATAGCCAGACTATTACTCTTACTAAGTTTTAATCTTCCTTATATTTCCCTCATGGACAAGGTAACATTTTCTTCAGAAGCCTTAGATGATCTAAAAGCATGTTATGCTGAAACACTTGAAAGGATTTAATGTGTTTTGATAAAAAAATTGCATAACAGAGTATAGATGTTAGCTAAAGTACATTTCTGGTTTAAGTTCTTCTGTCATTCCATCATCCTCGCAGAATTAAAAGAAAATGTGTCATTCATCAGAACTGTCTGACAGAGTTTCTCTCAAACTTTTCCATTGGACTTGGGTCTACCTTTCTGAAGGGAAAAGTCTTTTCCATGTCCAAGAGAATGGAGAGAGAAGTATATACTTCTGAATTAAAGCTCTTTTCCTCCATTCATCAGAATGAAACCACCAGCCTTAGGATTCAGAGGAACAGGGAAAGGGTGAGCATAATACCAGGAAAAGGGATAGAAACTAAGTGTGTATGTAATACTTTTAAATGCATTTTTATTCTTTCATTTACTGTAATAATTAGCTCTAGACTCTTGAATTACACTGTTGAGATTTCAGCTGTACTAAAAATAAATTCTTGAGTTTATATAGAGAGAGGGTGTGCTTGTCTCATAAACCTCTCTGTCACTATTCTTTAACAACATTGCAAAATTGCTGAGTAAGGTTTCTTTCTGACTGGTGCCAGTTCAGTTTCTGTAATCAGATCTGTGAAGCTCATTGGAGTATCTAATGCTCAACAAACCGGCCTTCAAACGCCTTTAGATTTATAATATGAAACGGTTTTGCATTATTCTGACATGACTGGAACATAGGTCCCCAGCAATTCTTAATGTTCAGTAAGTGATAGGTCAGCTCTTATTTTGGAAAAATAAAAGAATTTCCATACCAAGTGTTCCATTGTGCAAGAATGGGAACAGAGGTTAAGATAATTCCATTTCTGGCCCTCCAGGAAAAAAATAAAAACAGCGTTATTTTTAGTATGATTTCTGTTTCATGAATTGTGTTCAGTTGGATTGAAATGAGAATCCTGCAAGGCTTTATCCCCCTTAATATACTAAATCATTTTATATATAAAAGTTAGACTACATCGGTGCAAAACAAAAATCCCACCACCACCATTACCCCAAAAAAATTCCCTGAGACAAGCAGGAATGTTAATAATGGAACTGTTTTATCTTCTTTAAAGTATCAAACTTCAGTTCTCAAGTAAGATACCATTAAAACCTTCGAAATATTTCTTTTCTGGGAGATTACAGTAATATGGCACTACTATTATGTGATGCAGCAAGCAGAAAAGTACACACAATAATTCATATGGCTGTTTTGTTTTTTTGCAAACTTATCTCAAGACAGAGTTGATGGTAAATGTTCTTTGGAACCAAACATATTGTTCTTGATCAAAAGTGGGTGAGGGTACACAATGATCAAAAAAAAAATTGTCTAAGGTTGACAGGTATCAATTGGCCCTGGGCTACTCTGAGAGCTAGTATCTTGCTCCCAGTTTGTTTTTCGGACCCCTTAGTTGAGAGAAGACTAAATCCATCCTTTCTCCTTTCACTCATCTGACCTATTTTCTTTTCTTGAAGAAAGGAGCCTCGCCTTTTACTCCTTTAAACATCTGTTCACAAGATAGCCTTCAGTCTAATACAGCCCTCTATAATATGTATACATGTGATCGTCAGAGCAATGTCTCACCAACACCTGAGAGACAGTGAGTACTGTTTGACCTGCACCACGCTGAGAAGCAACATGTGGTCTCCCAGGCAGGCAACCCTCTAATGAGAAGATACATACATCCAGCTACTGTTGGCCTGGCAAAACGTATGGATTCCCTGGGGAGAATGTCACGTAAGGCAGTTATGCAATAGTTGAGGGGGAGAGGGAAAATGTATAGGATGCTATTGCATCGGGAGAGGGGAAAGTGGGAGTTGTTGAATTGTGCCGTAAGGAAGGAAGGGGGAAGGTGAAGCATCTTACGAGAGAAAGGGGAAGCAGCATTGCAATGGAAAGGAGGGGCATAAAGATGGATAAGATATTGTGGGAAGACAGATACCGCTACAGAAATAGAGCATTCCCACCCTGCTATTTGTCTGCTCTTTTCTCCGAAAAGAGAAAGCAACAGCTTTACTTTGCTGCTTCTTTACTTTCCAAAAGAAAAAAAAAAAAGTCTTCCCAAATGTTTTGGAGCTTCAGGCCTTTCTTGTTTTAATATTAGCATGTCTCTGGTGGAGGGTCTGGTGCAGTATGACACAGAAATCAAACTGCTTTGGATCTTCAATCTCCAGTCCTACTTACACTACACAGATGAAATATCCTTTATTTAAAATCCTCAAAACTTCCAAGGTTCAGTGAAGGGAAGAAAGCATGTGTGTGATAAAAGGCTGCTCTCTGGCCTCTTGCAAATAACACACAGCAAAATAGAGCCTATGAAAAACTTAAAAAGGATGGAGGCTCTTAAACATCTTGAAAGACTGTGAGTGGCCTTATTGTTCATGTTTCGGAATTTACAAGGACTCTTCCTGAGCTGCAGAGTACTGATGTAGCTAAGCCTCCAGACTGTAGGTAAGCAGTAAGCACAGGTATTGGGACTTCTCTCTGCCTGTGAACTTTCTATAACATTACAAGAAAAGCTAAGGAAATGAAAGCATGTTTTTGTTGACAATTTTTTTACTTAAACCCAGAACACATTTGGAGTGAGGCATACAGGTTACTTCCAGTGTGGAATAAAGCCCCTCATTTTACCCCTTAGGAGAACCTGAAAAAAAGGAGTTGCAATGAATGATCTGTCCTTGGAAGAGGAAGTGGTGTGGCTAAACTCCTTCTCCTGTTTCCCTACATTCAGGAAGGACACAGAGGGCTGGCTCTTAACTGTCAGTAGGATTAGAAGACAACAGGGTGCCCTTGCTTCCTGATAAAGAATCAGCTTAGCCAGCACAGGACTTCATGTCCAGGCAGCAACGGCAACACATTCTTTTCTGAGCAGTCTATTCAAATAGTACTATCAATAAATAAACATTAAGCATATTTGAAAAATGATGAGTTATAATTTTTCAGGCCATTGAGGTTTCCTAGTATAAACTTCAAGCTTCAATTCACAGTTAATGGTGTCTTGGATACCTGCCTACTATACTAATCTATTGTTGATAAAACTAACCTATGAATATCTTGTACATGTATATATTGCTTTCATAATCCATCCACAAAAACATATTAACAACTGATAGTCATGACATTATGCAAGGGAGAGACCATTTTTTGATTTGGGATACTTCAGCATTGGCCATCATAGATAACCAGTACATAGGTGCCTGGAATAATATATCGCTGAATGAGATTGCTGACCATCATGTTCATATCCATCTCAAATTTGAATAACATCAGGATTCAATTTTTTGAGTTTCACAGAAAATATTTTTTCATGACAAAAAAGTTTTTTTTTTCAAAAAGCACTGTTCATCAAGTTTTCAAATAACTGAAGAAGCATTATTTTAGAAATGCAATAAAACTACATCTAATTTAGTGGCATGGATTTTCTTATCATTTATAGAACTTCTCCACACTGATTCCTCATTTTATATTAAAATTAGGAAATGATTTATCAAGTTTGAATCTATATTATTCTGTAATTATATTAGCTGTGAAGGAAAATCCCATTTTAAAAAATCCTTATTATGTTTTCCAAACTTAGCTGATACTGACTTTAAATGTATTCCTCGATATAATATGACAGAAAAGAATCAGAATGTAACATTTGGATCAATTTCCTCTTCCCTCTGATTCTATGTTTCAAAGAGAAAAGAGACATTAATAAAATCTATAGCTTATGTACAACCATCTAACAGTCAGAACTCCACTTAAATTTTAATGCAAACCTAGTTTTGCTTCATAACATGAACATAAGGAGAGAATAGGGACACAAGCTCTGCCCAACACTACCAAAATATGTTCCCTCACTGATAACATCCTTGTTTGCAAAAGATCTCCAGAGCCTCTGTCCCCCAGGGTCCAACTGCATTGAATAAGTAAATCTGTTTTTCTTCTTTCCTGCAGAGAAATGTTTCTCAATACCCATTCTATATTTCTATTGCAGGCATAGAAATACATACACTAGCTAAAAACTTTCAGAAGCAGTACACAAGTATGGCCTTAAAAGAACTTTATCTACTTGTACTCCAACAATGAGCCTTTCAAAGACCACTTAAACTTTTTGACCTGCCTTGAATTCTTCTGAGGAGTAGAAAAATGAAAGAACTTATGAGGATAATTTTAAGTCTTGAACGTTCTGATTCATGCACTCTATTAAAAATTATGCTAAAAACTTTTCTAATCAAACACCCTTGTCAGAGGTAGCTTAACAGCATCAAAACAAGCCAGGGAGAGCAGCAGAAATCATCATCTGTAATTCAGTCTGAGTAAGAAAATCCTGCAGAGTGTTCTAAGAGTTTGGTTCCCATTAACACTATATTTATTAGTCAGTTATGTGAAATAAAACAGGTAAATTTGTGTTAAAGCAACAGTTCTTTCTACCTGCTCATTCATATCCAGACAAAGATAACAATATGCAGCAACTCTTCCTCCTTCACACAGAAAATGAAATGATGACCTCCTTTTCCTCACCTTTTAACCCCCATAGACAGGAAGAATGGAAGGGTCAAAATTAAGAACTGAAATTCAGTTTGGAGTGGTGAAGAAGGGCAGCTGTCCACCCCTCCAAGAGATGGAAATGTGCAAGGCAGAAACTATAGCCTATATTCTAAGTAACATTGCCAGGTAATTCCCAGAGGAGTTAGACTGACAAAGTTATGACCTAATTAAAGAACATCTCCTACATCTTGTCATTCTTCCTGCATGTCTGGGACAAAATACTTCTTTCTATAATGTCGATATGAAGACTACAGACAGGACACAGTATTATACCAATACTATGTCATGACTCTAAGGTTTGTATGTATAAGAAAAGGCACAATTCCAAGGCTGCTTTGCATTTATTTTGTTTCAGCAACAGGATTCATCTGAACTTTGAAAGCTGTTACTTCAGCTTTTTTGTATTAGCACTCTGGATTTATATAAAGTGGTGTTAAACTATCCCTTTTCCTGTTTAGGTGTGTGGAAATATTATGCCATGGCAGTAGTTATGGAGTGACTCTCCTTAGTAATTCTCCTGAAGTTCTTCTGGAGTTCAAGACTTCCAGTGAAACTGGGACCTACAGTGATGATGCATTTCCATTCACCACAAACCAGTGTAATTTGGCATTGCCAACAAAATGAGGTCTCCTTCCCATGCTTGACTCTCCCTGTTTTTAGTTCAGCAAAACTATTTGTGCAGCTGTAGCATGAACCACATAAGATATCTGATGCAGGTCGTACTAACCCAGGAAAAAATGTCACACTCATGATAAAGTCACTAGTACTAGATGACAGACTCTTCTAACAGAAGGCAAATATAAGCATGTCAAGCCCATTAAGTGCAGTTAGTTTACAGACACTGCTAAGACAAGCTTCATATGGTATGGATTCTGCCATGCAGCTCACCATTTCGTCTGCAATATTTGTCAATATCTAATTTCTTCCATGAACACTGTATAGTCACCATAAAACACGCAGATTGAGTGGGACCTTGTGTTCTCCACTGATGCAGCTCCCATAATTTCTATGAGCATTTCTTCATCACCAGCACAATTAAGCAAAGATTCTGATAGGCTGTTCAGATTTTGTTCTCCTCCAGAACTGCTGGATGTGTTGCAAAAATGCACACAAATCAATGAATCAAAGATTTACGCTATTTTTACCAGTGTACAGAACTCAAGGCTAGTTTTGATTAATTGATGGAACTGAAAATTAGATGTCATATATAATATTTTAACTAAAAAGAGCTACCAGCTAACAGTGGTATAGTTTCTGCTTGTAGTCTTGCTAACTTCAGATTCCAGCTGCCCTCTAAACCAGGATGCCATTAAATGTCAGCATGAACTTCCTATTACTATATGATTTCCATCATGTCTGGCACAAAATTAAAATAGAAATGGTTAAAATAGAAACCCCAGTACCTAAGAGACATTTCCTATTTCCAAAAATGTAGTGATAAGTTCTCTTTTTATTATCAGTCAGTTCTGAGCCTAATGAAACCCCCAAATAGTAGGTTACTTTTAAAAATCTACTATTAAAGGGTTTTATACTATAAAGACAAAAAACAAAATTCAGCCTACAGGTATCAGACAGACTCTTTTAAGCTCAGGAAGAATTCTCTATTATTAAACAAGCAGAGATATCACTTGCCTACAACAGCAAACTTCCTGCACTAGGGCTAGATAGCTGTGTTTGTGATGCCAGAGAAGACTAGATGAGAACTCACCTGCATGGGGAAAAGGTTGAAGACTTCATCGGTTCTCTAGATAACTGCGGACTCCCTGTTTGGGGTGACTGTGGGTACTAAAAATGTAGAGAAGGGTATGACTGAAGTGAGCTAGGCAAAATTGGAATGAGAACCTTCATAACAGCATTTCTGGAGTTTACACGATACGATCCATAGGACTAGTCACAAGGGCAAAGTCTGGTGTTTAGCTGGTGGAGTAGATTCAGTGGTGGAGTAGTTTTGTTGGAGTAGATTTAGTAGAAGTTGGAGATTTTGCAATAGAAAGAGCCTATGCCAAGAGGATGGGCTTATCCAAAATGGAATTAGGCTAGATCCATGTCAAAGAGTATATGTAGGACAGAAAAAATTGGAAAGATTATGGAAGACCAAACATGGACTATCAAATACTATGGGATGTATATGATCCTTTGTTCGGAAATTCTCAGCTTCAAAATGTCAAAAGCTGTGAGAGGGAAATTTTATCTGCTTTGTTCTTATATTCTTTCCTTAAATGTCTTCTAGTTGTCACAACCAGAGACAGGTTTCTCACCTAGACTTCTCACTAGACCAAAGCAAACATCTTTATGTTAAGCTATATTTTTTCCATACTCTTTTTGACAGACACTTATTTGACCATCAGAGAATTAAATTAATCATGGACTCAGAGTCATGCATCTTTCCTGCCTGGTTTGTTCAGCAGGATGTATAATCAAAATGATTGTATTAGAAATATCTTGCTATTTTGTCAAGGATCCAGCAGGGTAATAAGAGAGAAACCAATAGTTACTTATGTAAATACAATGCAGATGGTTTCCTATTGATGTACAACATCTTTCAGAGAATAATGAGTTTATCTGGTGCCAATTAATGTTCGGCACATGCTGTTCCCTTTGTCAACTTTTCATGTACCCCAGAGGGAGCTGAATGAAAGTTATCTTATGGGTGGGTGACCATTGTATGGGCACAAAAAACATGCACATGGTATCCATATGGACCACATATAGTGCTTTGTGAGATCTGTCCTTGATTCTGGCTTATGTCAGCTTTACCCAGCAAGCCCACTGTCTGGGCATTATGGAGAGGTCACTCATAAAATAGTTCTCTCTAGTAAAATCAAATTCGTTTGTCATATTTCATTTGGGGTTATTTGGTTTGTTTGTTTGTTTTAAAATGTTGATTTGAATGGTGCAAAAACCTACATACTAAACAGCTCCCTGTGAGATTAAAGAGCAATCCTGCATCCTTGTATGCAATAGAAGTAGATATCTCTGACCTTATTAAAAACCTCAGTGATTACACTTCTTTAGTTTTAATGTTTGTTCATTTTCTTATGGTAAACACTGAATGTTAAGTTCTCCGAAGAATGTTAAATAGTTACATCCAGCCAAACAGAGCTGGAAGAGACCTGAGAAAAAGCATTTTCTCCAACTCCTTAGCTGAAGTAGCATCTCTGTCATCATTCGCAGATATAGACAAGTGTTACAGAGACATGCTAATCCCAGAACAGAGGTAAGGTATTTAAGGTAACCTTGCCTCTGAACTTTCCTGTTCTACATTTGCTATCTAGCATGTTAATCTAAGTTCAAAATGCCTGTCTTCCCTCTTTTGTTAATTTTAAAATTTGCAGTATCTTTGTCTAGATTTTTTTTTAACCATTGTATAGTACATATAAAATGTATTATATTTGGCTGGCAAAATCAGTTTACATAGGCCTTATCTGGGGCAAATCATTCTTCAAAGTACGTTCTTCTGTTGGGGTTCCACATAAGAATCAGCTGAGTCATATGCAGCCCATAGGGTCATAACATTTTGAGATAAGAAAAAAATTAAGTTGCAAATGGCAGCATTAGCGTGGTACCTAAAATAATGCTTCTGAGAAGTGGCACTAATTAAACTGGGTATTCCAGGTTCTGATATATTACTTCAGGTTCTGCAGCTGGTAACCTAGGCTACGTTAATCTGACCTAAAGGGTAGCTTAGGATGCATCTACATAAGTGTTTTAGTTCCTACAAAGAGTGCCCTGCTGAAGGGAATCTCCCAGTCACCAGGGCTTTGATTACATAGTAGAAATGTCCCTGAGAGCTTCAGCTGGAATCTTTGGGTGACATTAAACTGTGTGATCTAGGAATATACCTAATATGCTCTAGTCACAAGTGGGTGTTCAGTCCAAAGGACCAGACTAGAGCCAGACTGAAGTTAAAAAAAACATAAAATTTAGAGTGTAACAAAACCATGAAATTTACGTACTTTAACAACAGTTCCTCATCATTGTTTTGCTCTGCACATCTTCTCCTAGTGGTGTGCACTAGCTGTTAATATAGACTTAGGCTTAGAATCCCTACATTGTAGAGAGTACTTGCAAATCCAGTGTACTGAATTCTCGCTTCTTGAAAATGCACATTCTCTTCATTTTCTAAACAAATAGTAATCATAATCTTTTAAAGTATACCTCAATTTAAAAGGGATCATATTTGTACATCTTTGGCTTGATAGGAGAGTTTGCTCATTCATAAGACTTCATAAAGTGCTAGGTTCCCACTAAATATAAATTTGTCATATTAACTATATCGGAGTTCGAAAGTCAAATTGACATTTGCATTAGGAAAAAATTAATTAAGATGAACTTAGTAAAGTAGTAGTGTGGGGGAGGTTGATTTTACTTTTCCATTTTATTCTTTCTGTATTTTGCTAGAAAGTGCCAAAATCACTAGAACATTTTGGACTTTGCACAGCCTAGGAGAGAAATTTTTTTTCCTATGCTGAAAATAATTAACAGCATCAATTTATTACTCTTCAATCTCAAAATTAAAGAAGAATTATGAGGTGGAAAAAGCAGCATGTGACCCACCTACTTCAGAAGTTTCAGTCAAATAGCAGACAAGGTCTAGGTAGGCATACTAAATATTGGGTTCTAACCTACTCCAAAGTGAGTGAAGTTTGCCTCTGTCTTCCCACTATGACTCCAAATGTCATTCTCATCTAAACAGATATATGTGGTTTTAAAGAACAGGCATCCTGTCCCCTAACTCTGCTGAATAAAAAATGACTTTCACTAAAAATTTCCAGCTACTGCATTGAATTAGGAAAAAAAGCCTACTTTGACCAGAGGCATCAAGTGCCAGTTTTGAGTCTGGCATTCAATTCATTGTGGATCACTGAGGAAAAAACAGGCTTATCAAACTGAATTGCAGTCAAATTCACAGAGTAGTTTGTTGTCTTCCACGAATGACTGGGTGGTGCGTTATTTCCTAAGGAGGAAGGAAAATTGTAGGTGCTGGCAGTCAGTTTCCTTCCTGCACATTTAAAGTCTGTTAGCTCAACTTATAGAAACAGTTAGATAAAAAACTAGTCCAAGGGCAAAGAAAACAAAACAAAGAAAACAAACAAACAAAACACTTTAAGTGTCATGAATTGCTCATTTCATCATTCAGTTTAATGCACAATCCTGAAATAAGTGTTGGATAAAGAAAGGCAAAGCAAGTTCTTCCCAAACACTGTCTCTAGGCTTTTTTTGTTTTATTTTGTTTTTAATACTGCAAATATGTCACCCATAAGCACAGTAAAATTGTTTACACTCACATTCTTCAGCTTGTGTGCTTGTTGTCCATTTAACAGCTTAAAAACTGGGGAGATTGCTATGCAATAGCACACCCAGAGCTTCGTTTAGGCAATTTTCAGCACATGCCATCTTGAGCACACCACCTGCTACCACTTCTACATTTATTACTCTCCTACAAACATTACCTTTGGTGTCAGGAATAAGACTGAACAAAAGATAATAGAGCACACGGGGCAAGATAGAGACGTGCTCCCAGTCTTATTTTTGTCAATGCTGTTGTCCACATCATCTCTGCTCTGTTTCCCTCTGCCCTGATTTTCAATCTACAAATATCATCACCCAAATTTCTATGGCCTTATTTTTAAGGGGCTAGGTAGAGTAGATATACCCAAACACGTATACTTTCTCCTTATATATGGCAGTTCAAAAACAAAACACAAACATCAGTCCAGCTGGCAGCTGATCTAGTAGAGGAGAAAGGCAGAAAAATAGACCTTCATACCAGATTTGCCAGATTTCCCCATTTTTACTTCTAAGCAGATTGGTTATGCTGCCTGAAATGAGGCCCTTCTTCTCACCTTACTGGTTTCTTTACCTGGTTAACAAATTGCTAGATATATGTAGCTCATTGAACTAAGTTAAGCAATGATTCTGCAGAAAAAGGACATTGATGGAATTTGTATATATATTTTTAATTGTTTCTGGTAATCTTGTAGTAATTATATGAGGAGAGCTTTTCAAAGCTTACTGTATGGTTCAGGAGCATGATGGCCTAGGGGCCACCATCCAGGAGAATCTTGGATGAATCTTGCCTGCTTCACCACCTTGAAGAAAATATTTTGTGCCTTCTCATCCGCTGCACTTACGTAGCTAGCAGTGCTGCACAAACTTTATTGTCAGCTTCCCCATCTCCAAGGTGATTGCCCCGTTTGGCCAGATGAGAGGGCAGCCTTGCAGGCCAGGAGCCAAAATAAACCTATTTCCTACTGCAAGAACCTCCCCAGAATTCCGATGTCTTTACTGGCACTTTTTATGGAGCAAATATAGAAAGACTATATTTTTAGCTTATTTTAATTTGCCCTGATCCTCACACTGAAATACTGTAACCTCTGTTGACTTTCAGGTCAGTGCCAACTAACGGGGTCAAAGTTGAAGTGAAATTTGTTGCTCTGCCCTCACATTGTGTCTGTGTTAATGCCGAAGAATGCGGAGTTTTGTTTTCCCTTGCTTTTGCCGACAGGAGATTCCCTCATCACTAATTTTTTTCCAGGCTAAAGGTTTCTTTTTGCTCCACCACACATGGAAGAACAAGCTAATCCTCCTGACTCACTGTGGTCAGACAAGGTTTGCGCAGTAAAATGGGTTACATAGGGCCCAGTACACAGAGCCTCTGTCCAGCTAAAGTCTCTAGGGCTATGCTTATGCTGTCCTTGTTCAAGCATGTTGGAAAAAGGACAACATAGATGCCTAGTCACAAAGAGATCTATTTTAATAGAAGCAGAACTGACCTAAGACTCTGTGGCTACGTCTATGCTAGTAAATAGACCATAGCTCACAAACATCAACACGGGTTAAATATTAGCACAGTCCCTGGCACAGTTTTGACTCATGTCAACTACTGCTCTTTCAGTTTATGCTTGGACATTGTGTGGATGTGTAGTACATGGCAGAGAGTATTCTTAAAGATATGTGACCACTGAGTCTGGAAAGGGAAAAGATTTAGGCAGGTGGGCCTCCCAGCCAAAAAAAACAGTCCCTGGCCTGATTCATTTATAGAAAGTAGAGTAGAGTAGGGTAGAGTAGAATAGAGTATGGAATACTCTACACATAGTATAGAAATAGTCAATAGGTCACCTTAACCAAATTCAAAACAGCCTGCTTCTGATGGGGTTTTGATCTGTGAACCAGCCACACTGAGGTGGAGAAGGTCCCTGGAAAGCTCAGCAATGCTGACCCCCCATGTGGTCCTTTCTAGAGGACGGATCCATGGAGAACCAGAGGGATGGCCACTCCCAAGGCAGAAGCTGATGTTGGAGTACGCAGGAGAAGAGCTTCTGTTGGTCCTGTCAGGAGGAAATTGGGGGTCAAATCAAGAGTTCATGTCCTCTGTACAGAGAATTATCCTGAACTAAACACTCAGGAAACAAAGTCACGGAACAAAGAGAGCACTGTTTGGCACTGGGGGTTAAGTAGGTGACAGCAAGGATCTAAGAGCAATATTTTACAAGAAACAGTAATTGTCCCCAAGAAGTGAAAGTTTATATCAGCAGTGTATTTGTTGCTAACACTTAGCAGGGACAAAAAAAATGTTATGATGTTACAAAACCAAACTCAAATAACTTTCTTTTGCATTACTGTTACCAGACAGTAGCTGGAAAATTTTTAGTCCACTGGTTGTTTTTTCTCTAATTCACAGAAAACATTTACAATGTCTTGATGATAAAAAGAAGAAAATTTCAGTCTAAGCTGCTATAATGAACTATATGTGTCTATCAGCTGCACATACTTTATATGAAGTTGGATCCATTGTCACCTGCAGAGATATTAACTTTCTGATTTAAAACTCCATTGATCTATAACTATTTAAACACTATGAGTAGACTTTTTAATCACAAACAGTACAACATGAAATAGTGTGAATGTTTTAATGTAAAAAAAGATGTAATTGCTTTTCTCTGTTACTCAGGCAGGTTTCCAACTGAGAGACTCTGAAAATATGAAAACCCTGTCGAATCTATTGTTGGATGTTACTTTATTCCCCTGGAGGTTTGGGCATATAGATTGATTATACTACTTAGCACTTTGCCTAGTTAAAAACAACCCCTTTGGGATACCTCCTTAGAACATCTTCACACGATACAGTAGTATTCAGTACTCAATACTTGTTCAGTCTCAGTTCATTTACAATCTATGAACATAAAATTCCAGTAGAGATACAACGTTCTCTAGCACATGAATCAGAGACATCAAAAGGCAGTTATATGCAGGAGACCATGAGAAGTAAGCCCCTTACTCACCTGCCACCTTGGGGATCCATATGATATTGCTGTTGCTTTACCTGTGCTCTAGTTCTCAGGAACTAGACTCTGGAACTCTTGGAAGACAATGAGTACAAGAGACAGGAAAGAATTATAGTGCTATGTAATATTGATTTTTTTTAAGTCATAATACTGATCTCACCATTTTCTAACCTTATAGATCATTATCACATATTTATTAGTGATTCAGTATTTATACCATGTAGTCAGAATAACAGATGTGAGGAGGAACTTTCTTCAACATTCATCTCAGTTTAATATTTGAGCATGATACTAAATATATCCAATTCCTGTGCAAATACCATCTTGGAGCTTTTATACAGTATAGCTTCTTGCTTCCAAATAATATTCTAAGATGACAAACATATGGAAAGCTAAGACTGCAAAACTGTATGTAGACAAGTATGGATTTTGAACAGAACATACTGAAAGGTAATGGAGTCACTTCACTAAATTAAATGATTTGCAATTCAGGAATATAACTTTCCAGAAAATTTACTATTATCATTTATTTATTGGCAATGATTTATCTAGTTTCACAGAAAGATAAAATGCTAACTGTTAATTCAAGCAAATTATATCAACATTTCTTTTATAAACATGATTCATATGTTTATTTCAGTTATAATTTTAAAGGAGCCACCCTTCCAAAACTCTGCCAGGCTGGAGTTCTAAAGTGTTCCCGAACACCCAGAGTCTTCTAAGAGAAAATGTGCTTTGAATTTCATGCACATAATTAGAAATGTGACAGAACAGAAATGACAGATTGTAGCTGTTAGAGAGAATGCATCTCCCAAAAGAACTTCTTGGATAATACATCTCTTTTCAGGAGCAACAACAGTCCTTTTTGGAAGCAGTAGTTCTCCTGGTGGTCTGACTGGTTAGAATAGTGTTTTGAATGAAGTGGGAGCCACTGCATTTTTATAATAGGACCAAATCAAGACAAACACCCAACATCAGTTTTAGCACTCACTTTGGTCACTTGCCTCTTAAAATCTAGAGTCTTGGAACTGTACAGCCTCTTCTGCCTTGAAAAAAGTCACAATTAACAAGAAGAGGGAGGAAACAGGGTCACCTGTCCTAAAAGAGGTGAAAAATATAGCCTTTATATAAAAAGAGGGCTGCACCACTTAGCCTCGCCAGTACAAAGCAGGTCTGTATGCATCACACGACACCAACCAAACTGTAGTGTGGGGCTGTAGCTGAGGGAGAGCTCCACTCTCTAGATGCAGTTTAGCATTATTGCTTTCGGGAGGTGGGAATCTGCAATGCTGTATCACAGACACAATGTGTGTTGCTACCGTGAAACTGCAATAGCGGGAAACAGCCAGTGGTTTGGGGACTAGAGCTTCCCTAACCCCCCTGGTTTATCAACACGAGTAAACGTCATCCTTCCCACAAACCCCATGCCTGGAATGAATCCAAAAGTCCAGAAGTGTGTATATCTGTGTGTGCATGTGTGTGTGTGTTTTTGTGTTCAGTGGGGGGAAGGTCTTTATCTATTTTTCTTTATCTTTTTTTAATTACATCTTGTCAGCAGATTCAGAAAATGAAAATTCCAAAGGGTTTCCTATCCTGAACAAGTTCAGCTTAAAAAAAAAAAAAAAAAAAAAAAAAAAAAAAAAAAAAAAAAAAAAAAAAAAAAAAAAAAAAAAAAAAAAAAAAACACAAAACAGTACAGCCAAATGACTTCTGTATCCTGCTGACAACTTAACACATGGAAATAATCTTGCTTCCAATTAAAACTGCTGCTAATTATGGTATACCAGACCCAGGATCTTTACTTTGCTTTCTTCATCAAAAAGTAAGGACAGATAATTCCCCTTTCCACGATCATTCCTCTTCTTCTTAATTACACCTATTGACAGCAAGTATGGTCTCAGATCTCAGCAAAGATTAAAGCATAGTTAATAAATCCCTTCTATTTACAAAGCCCAATGAACTTAAGGCTTAATATGAACATTAATGGGAATATTTTCAGCTGCAACTTTACAGTTTAGCGGGAAACGTTAGTGCTATTGAAGTAGCTGATAGTTTTTAAATGAGCAGTTCAAGTGGAAATAGGATTTTATTTTGCTCATCTTTGAACTGGCATAAGGATGGGAACAGCAGCCATATATATTCATAATTTGGGTTACAAATAGTACACAGGCTCCCACTAATTATGCTAGGTGATGCACAAATATCAGATGAGATCTTGCTTCTAAATAAATTATTTAAGACAATAGGTAGCAGATGAATAGGTTGTGCCAGTGCCAAGAAAAAAAAGGAGAGAGTAAAAATCTGAGTGTTAGGGAGCTAAGATCAAATTCATATAAAAAGGATGGGCCAACTGTTACTTATGCCTAGCATAGGCACCACTTCAAATTCATAGTGCAACACAGTCAATTATGTGTTATAAGCATACTTTCTCACCATTTTTTTGCATTTGAGTGCTGCCTTTTCATCCCATTCTGCTTGTCTAGTTAGCCCTCTGAAGAAGGAGTTTTGCCAGGTATTTTTGTTTGTCACCCTACCTCAGCCTCAGTTTCCAGGGATGTCTTTGATATCAGCTTCATGCAAATTAATGTGTCCTTAATATTTGAGAACCTTCAAATTAGGAAAAGCAAATATATCAGACTGGGTCTTGAAATTGGTGGGCATCTTAACAGCAAATACGTTTGATAGGAATAGTAGCAGGTACACTAGATGGCATCTTTCAGCTTTTCTACTGAAAGGACCATTTGACCACCTTGGAAATAAAAATCCACATGATATTTTGTATTCCACTGTTGTCTGGAAGTTTTGGGGAGGCAGACTGAAGATATCTGAAATTAATAGAACTTCTTTTAACTATTTCTTGTTGCAGAAATTTTTATTGCAATAGTAAGTTGGTTTGTGACTACTCTTGTGAGCAGTCACTAATCCATGTCTGTCAGATGTGTGGAGTTTTGAAGAGTTTCTTTCATTTCTCTGCAAGCATCTAATGGACCACATCCCACAAACAGGCCTTGCAGACCAATAATGATTCTTTAGAAGGCAAGCTGCCCCTTTGGGTTTCTGAACGCTGAGACTGTGGCCCTTGGAGGCAGCTGCCAAGGCAAATTGTGGCTTCAGGTTTCAGGTAAAAGGAGACAAGTTATTGGCTAATTAATACAATGTTCCACATCTATCTGTTCCAGAGGCAGATTTGCAGGCACAGGAAGTGTTAGAAGAGCCCAGAGGTAGAAGTGTCTGAGCAAGAAATAGGTGGTTATCAACCTGAAAATTTTCATTTCTTTATTACAACTGCTTTACAATTCTTATAATAGTTAATATATGTTGCTCATCATTAAAAATATGTTCTTCACACCAGGTACTACTCTTTGCCACCAGACATGCTCTTGTTCTGCCTATGGAAAGAACCCATGATATTTTTGTCTCTTCTACTATTTCAGAAGTTCTCATAATAAGTTCATAAATCCAGCTCTTGATAAATAAATTCTAATTGTGACTCTGAATTAAAAATTTAAGTTAAGGCAGAATTACAAGCATTTGTAACATTTACCCAATTCTCTTAAGTTATGCCCATTGCATTATGTGGGCAGACAATGTGTTGATATGTTCACTAAATTCAGCCTTGTCATAGGTTTTTCTGATCATGCAAATGCTGAATCAGATTAAGTGTTGAACTATGACTATAGCATTTATACAGCATTTTAATGACCAGTGCCAATAGTAGTACTTGTACCTCCCTGAGCAAAAGGCTGCTTAAAACTAGCAATGCTATACACCAGAAGGATGAATTGTGGTTCTTTTCCTCTGCCCACTAACAAGCATAACATGTCAGTGCAATATACTGCATCAAGTACCAAGTAGGATTATAGTCATGATTCTTTGGTAGCACAGAAGGAAATAACAAAGCAAATTGTTTTCAAGAATTTCAAAAGAGCCCAGATATCTCCAGAACACCGTTACCATACATGTCAGAGTAGCAAAACATCTGAGCTCCCGGCAGGGCGAGAAGAGGATCAAGCACCAGATTCCATTTGGGAGCTTGGTTCCTTTTATTGGAGTATTTAAAAGGACTTTGAGCTTTATTTGTATAAATTTCTGTGTTCCATCCCTACAAGTTCAAGTGTCTGGATTTTTGAAGATCTGGCACGTGTTGTACATGCAGGCATATAAACTGGATATTAAAATTTTAACATCTTTTGCAATTTCTGGTCCAAATGCTGACTTATAATTTGCCTTCCTGTGGTTTTATTTGTCTCAGGCTAATGCACAGTGTGTGCTAGACCGAATGGGCACAGAAGAAAATCAGAGCGCGCAATTTTCTTTTTCACAGATAGGTAGGTGAGGCCAGAAGGGAATGGTCATTCAGCCTAATCTCATATTATTTCTTTCAGGCAGTGATTCCTGCAGCCTAGCAGGAATCTACCTAGCAACTGTAGCAACCTTTAAGAAAGTTTTGCCCAGATTTAAAGACTTAACATGCCTGAGACTTACCCCATACTCTACGAGTTCTGTCTGATATCTGCCTATCCTCAGTTTGAAAAGATAGATTTGATTTCCAGTTTGAACTCTGACATGAAATTTTAGTCATTTCTACGTATTTATTCTATCAGATTATAGAGTCCTTCACATTATTTAATGAACTGAGAAATACACAATGAAGAAATGTATTTCTTCCCCCAACATATTACTAAAAGATGGTTCGTGGTCACTTGAAACTGTAGTTACAGAAATTAACTCTGTATACAAGAATAAGCAGAATTCTTGTAGATTTGGAAGCCAAGTGGATTTGAATATGAACTTAACAATGTCAAGTGAGTCAGCTTTTGCTGTCAACAACAAAGAGTGTGTCACCACCTAATTTAATTAGGGTGAGAACATCTTTTGCAGGTTATGTTTAACGGGCAAGCATAGTTGAAATATTGAACGCAAACAGCAGATAAGCAAACACTGAAGTGAATTCAGCCATTTAGAAGCTTAACAATTTCTGCCTTAAAATAAAACACATTGGAACTATTTGTTCTGTTTGTGAAAACGAGCGTTGAATATAACACTATATATACATTTGATAGCAGCTAGTATTGCAATGTTATCTATGTCAATGACAGACACGATGCTCTTCATATATGCAAAAAAAATATTATTGAATGAGAATCCCTGGGTCAGTTCCTTGGGCAAAAATGATGCTAAACCTCAAACATAGGCAGTGGCAATACATTATATAAGTATTAAAGAGTCCTATCAAGTGGGTAAGGCAGTAAGGTAAGTGGAACAGAGTTTAAAAATGAGCAGATGGCAAGTAATAAGCACATGGCCAGTGGCCGGAGTTTAACTTAGGTTTGCTTATTGATTTAGGGAATTGACTGGATACTTTTAAAAAAGTTGTCTGGCTTGTATGGTCATTGATTTAAAGCAATGGGAGATACAACTGCTCAGCATTTTAGAAAAATTCCCACAGGCTAATATTTTCTCTCTATATATATATGTATATATATGCATGTGCATGTTTGTATTTTACATATTATACGGATCATGAAGGCAGTTGGCCACCTCTGTTGGTTAGTACGACTAGTCAGGGCAGATTTTGTAAAAAGCGACAGAACTCCACAAATGCTGACCCGCATAGAGTCCAGAAGTAACTCTGTGTTTTGCAAGAGATGGCTCTAAACAGGTTTTGGCCCTGAAAATATTTTCCACTGGGGTGGGAAGAGGACATAAAAATAAAAATCCTACTGTTTAAGGGAAGAAAAAAAGGTCAGTGGGGAACAGTATTGCTAAGTCAGTAGTCTAATATGGGGAACTGTTATTCATTGAAAAGATTTATGCACTTGGGAGAACTAACAAAAATAAATTCTGCTTAAAATTGCATGCAATAACTTGGAAATTCCAGAATAAACATTCAACTTTAGTAGAATATTGTGCACTACCAATTTAGAAGTCCAGCAAAGCCAAGGTTAAAAACATACAAACAAGATATCAACAGAAAATCTGTCAGAATTAAACAACTATTTGCAAATCATGCACTGCTACAGCAGGACAAAGGATCCATTATCCTCTGTTTATTTCCTTGAACCCTTTAGCATACATTATGCACTCCACTGAAATTAAGGAATCAATTGAGCAATCTGTGCTTTGTCCCAAGCTTGGAGCTGGTGGATAGAAACATTTGCCTTGAAAGTGCCACATGCATCCCAGCAGAATTAAGCCTGGGAACAGGTCTGATTCTGCTCTCGGGATTTAATCTTGATTTAGGCAATATGAGAAAGGGGTCACAGGCAAAGAGTTTGCCTAGAAATCCACCAAGTCAATTTGTTATAAAATATTAACAGGGCTCAGTAAGATAAAGGACTTTTTTTTTCAAATATTATATCTTTTTTCTTGCCATTTTCTTTAACACAGTGTACAAGCTCAATGTTCTATTTCATACAAATCTTCTTACAGAATTTAATTTTATCACCATTATCTCGAAGCTATATAATTTTCTGATTTTTCAGATCTGTTGATCAACATGGTTGGCAAGTGGAGGAAAGTGACAGCAGCCTAGAGTCTCAGTCTGCAGAGGTCATCATTAAGTCCTTAGAGCTTATCTAGAGATAACACCCGACAGACATTTCTGAAGGTCTCACGTAGCATTCTTTTCTGCACTTAGAGCAAACTTACAGAATATATAAAATTTCAAGATTTATGCTGCTTTCATAAATTTTCCTGAAGCCAAATATTTGCAAACAAGGACAAGTCTATATATATATATATGTGATATATTTCACAGCAGATTTAAAAGTTGTTCTTCTATATAGACCATGCACTTTTTGGAGATTGCTCTGTGTTTCTCTGTATCAGAAAGCAGACTTGACACTTCCCTATGCTTCAGAAACCCATAGGCAATTTCTGACTTATGTTAAAGAGATAACATTACTTCAGCCGTCTCCTAATAAACTGAGTTAATATTTCAGTTAAGCATACTTCAGGATCACATCTCATGTTTTACTGGAGGACCGGACCATAAGATTTGGCTTTTAAAAGTGAAAAAAAAAAAACAAAAAACGGTGGTGATCAATATTATTCTGACCTATTTTTCAAGTTCTGAGATGAACTCCTACTCTGAGATGAAAGAATGAGTTGCCTTGGTTTGCCCTAATATATAATAATTCATATATATCTAGTCTTATTTATAATTAGCTATTGAAACAGTGTATTTACACCTAAGACTGAAAAACAGAGTTTACAGAAAAATATAAAATAGAGTCTGGAATTTAGAATGTCTTGTTTTATCTCCCACATCTACCCAATAGGCAGTAATGTTATTCAGTTAAAAGAATAGAACCATCCACTCTCAATAAGTAGATCAATATATATCAAAGGCACATAAGAATGTGATTTCTAAGAGCAAATATTTTGATCATTCATCAATCCCCTCTACTCCAATGCGAAAGAGTAAGAATTCAGTCCCACAGGCTTTTCAGTGCCTTCTGTTGTCACTCCTGGTCCCCTTTATTCTTGCCTCTAGGGAAGAGAAGAGAACTGAGGAGAAAGGGGGGGAAGAAGGAAACCATCTGCGGGCTACTGGGTGAGTGCTAAGTTGTTACTGTTTTATATTTGCCCTATAGAATGTGAGAGTTAACGGAAGCGGTAAATAAAAAGCATGCACAGCATGAACAGATGTGGAAGAACTGAGGGGAACTATGGGGGCAATAGAAAATAATCCTTGCTAATGTGGGTCTTTCCCAACCTCCTTTTCTACTTGTACAGTTATTCAGAAAAACAGAGATTTAGGGGCAGAATATACGCTGTTTTACAAGTCACATATATCATTGACTGGGGTGCCAGTAAGCATCAAATCATCTCTGCTCAGCAGCTTGATCAGATACTAATGGGGATTGACCAATTTTCTAAAAAATAAATGTCTATTTTTTTCTCATGAAGACTGAGGTAAGGGAATGGCTGGCATAACTATTACTGCCACATTTGGAGGTTTTATAGACCCTGGACTGTCTCTGTGCCATTTGTCAGTGTACTGTAATGAAATAATAGCTCATGTCTCCAAGCTGAGGAATATCTAGAGCCATAGAAATGCCCTCTGTTAACAGGGGAAGTGATCCTACCACTTGAATTCACTTTATGAAGGGCTTTACTCCTTAAATAGAATCATTTTCTCCAAGCCCCCACTTTGTAGGAGTAAGGGTGGTAGAATCTGGCCTGTCATAAACTGTTTGTTACCTCTGAAACGGCACTTACATTTTCCAGGATATGATTAAAAACAGAACGTTCTGCCAGAGACATTTGAAGTTTAAATACATGTTATTGCAGTTTGGTATTTGTAGGGATTACTTGGGTGTATAAGCTTTAAGAGTGGAAAAAAGCCAACATTTTCAAGTTGTTTGGATCATAAACATTTAGAGATTACATACTCATGTAACAGAAAAAGAACTTTGTTCCGTTTACATAATCAGTCACTAAACATGCTATAAAGAAACCTCTTCAAGCTGATATTGTGCAGGCTTAAAAATGACTGCAGCGTTACACACATTATGTCGTCTTTTTATAACGAATGCCTTTAGACACAGCACCACATAAGAGGTGCCAAGCAGCAGCACCTCCACAAGAGAACCCCAGGGGAAGAATAAGTGACTTAAAAAGTCATTACAATTCCCTCTCTGTTCCTCTTATTCCTAAGAGTATGGGCAGCAGTGGGAATTAGCAGCCATGTAAACACTGGTGGGTCCAAACCATCCCTTTTTGTAACACTTCGGGGAGATTTCAGAGATCCTCCCTCCCAAGAATGAAAGTACATGAATAATAGACATACAGAAACACATAAACTAGGCAATCTGCTTCTGTGGGGAAAAAAATGAATCACAATCTTAATATATTTCAGAATAATTTCCACTGAAAGTTAAGAGAGTCCAAAAAAGGTATCATACTACAGGGCATGCATCGTCTTTAACGGCTGTAAGATTAACAATTCCAAAGAAAGTGTGGCTTGCATGTTAGAGCGACCTGCTCTCATAAGCAGATTTATATGTTCAAGCTACCAAACATTCTGTTTCACACGATCAGGATAAATTAAAACCTGCTGAAGCTGAGTATCAGACAAGTCACAATCAGAGAAAATCCCTGAAAAGTGCTGTTTGTCTGTTTGCTTATTTTTGTTGTAAAAATTTGAAGTTAGCCACAGATTGAATGCCTATTCAATATTACAAGTGCAAACACAGTAGATAGATCGCAACATATGAAGCCACTTTCATATTTCCAAATTTCTACATCAGCTACCTCAAGATGACAAGAACAATGAGTGGATATATTTTCCTCTTTATGTTGTGCTCAGGTCACAGCTGTGTGATCAGGGAATATTTTGTTATTAAAAACATTTTGATTTAGACTTGCATGGCTCCGTGATCTGTTCCTTTTATTTGTATTCTAGCTGTTTTGTTTATGTAAATTTTTAAATAAACCATGAAAATAACCATTTTTAATCTATTCCAAATGCTGCTTGCCTTGGCAATGCATCTGGTCACAGAGGGCACCTCCTTCTACCACTCATTCTTGGCAGAAGTAAATATCTTGATTGCTTACTTGTTACTGTGGACAGACTTGCACCTCCTGCCTGCTTCTCATATATATCGTTGAAGGGGACGCAACAGGGAATTCATTGGAGCACAAAACTGATCTGTTTGGAAAATAAACAATCTTTTCAATGCAATCCTCTTCTTTCCCCTATTCTTACACACAGTTTTTTTTCCTCCACCTTTTTACTAAAAAGTTCCCTTTTCCTTGCCTGATTTTCTTTTTCACCTTACTGGAGATTTGCTATGTTTTTAAGAGGGTCAATCCTCCACAAGAGAAAATAAGATAAAGTAAACTTCAATAAGAAACCACAGGAGCAAGGCCAAGGTGGATTAGACTGTTCTTTCAAATGAAATATATCTTAGGATATGCTGAGCTTTTCTTTTTCAAAGGGATTGAGCTTTGTTTTTCTCTTTGCATCTGGGACTAATCTATTTAAAATAGTGCATCTTCATTCTAATGAGAGGGACTACGTTAGCATGCTTCCTGGAAAAATAAAAGAAACTGTTACTTAGGCGTACACAGAAATCTGAGCAACTCTTTTAAAGGAATTTCTTTCTGATAGATGTTCACCTACATGTGATAATGGGGCAAGAATGAAAGGGGACATCTGACCAGCAAATGGCCAGTCCCTGCCCCTGTCTGCTTTCTTCTTTGTAACCTGCCACATCAGAGCCCTGGCTCATGGACTTCAGAGCAATTGTGCTGTCTGCACAGCTGGTATCTTTACCCCTCTTTTCATCCCTTACTGAGTGTAATCTTACCTGTTAACAGATAAAATGACCACCAATTAAGAACTGAAAACGTTCAGCGAAAATAAGGGCTGCATTGCCCTACCATTAGCATCTAACTCTGAAGAATCACTGCTTGCTGCTCGTGGCACAAGTTGAAGTTGTGCTAAGTTATGGGCAGCCAATAAAAAGGTGAGATCATTGCAGTACAAGCTAGAAGAACAAAGTGTGTGAGTATGCATGTGTGTCTGGGTGCAAGTATACGTGCAATATTGTACTCAGTAGTGTACTCAATACTGTACTGACTGAAAGGGCAAAGGGCTGATCCTTCATTAGAGTGTGCACACCAGGAATTAGTTTTAGAATATATAGAGGAAGAACACTTTAGTCTCTTGCTTAAATATTTGAATGAGTGGCTTTTTCATTTTCAGCAGGTGAATTGGTACCATACAGAAAGGAGATGTTGTAAATATAGATATATTACATCACATTTTAACACGTTATTGATTATATTGTATTTCACAATATGACTATGAACTGTAATTAACACACTGGGTTCTATCAGTTAGATACATATTGTGAATATGAATGACATTTAACCCAGGAGTTAGTCCAGTATTTTAAGTCAGATTGTAGAATCATTAATTTATGGAGCACAGTAGGACTGCAACGTCTGGAATTCTCTATCAAGAGAAGAATCGTTGGAATAATTTAACTTAAGGAAACTGGGCATGCAACATGATCCTGGGGAGCTATGCAATTAATGTTCTGTCTGCCACATTAAAGATTTACCACTGAGATGGTCCATTTGCATACAACATACCCCTAGTGCCAGGAAAAGCTTCACTTGCTTTCACCACCCAGTACGGCACCAGACAGCAATAGTGAGATGCTGTTTTGATTCAGTTACTGCTCAGCTGTATATCAAACATGTTATAGAAACAGGCCTTGACTCCAACATGTTTGGTTTGGATCAGTGAATTGAGCACTTGCTGAGCTCTGGAATACAAATGATCAACCTAACTGTCTGAGCAGTTCCCCTGTTGGTGCCATCCTCTCCCTGACTATTGCTAATGCAGTAATATGTATGCAGTGCACAGCATTCTCTGTGACTGCCACTTGACAAAATGTGCCAGCTCATCATTGTCTCCAGACGAGACAGATTTATTATAATTCAATATGTTCCTCGTGAGCACTTCTTTCTGTCTTATGTTACAGTCTGCATAGCATTCAGAATAATAACTACATGCTCTTATGACATTGCAGCACTGAATTCTTGCAGCTGAAAAAATCATTTCCTTGGCTCTGACAGAAACTCACCCACAGCAATACCTTCCTGTTGCTGAAAATTTATATGGGATTTTCCTACCCCATCCCAAAATAAGCAGTTCATGAAGTAAAGTGGAGTGTTTTTTTTTTTTTTTTTTTTTAAGTAAGATTTGTTCTGTATTCAAAAACTACAAAGACATCAGCTTGGCCACTTTACACTGAAGAAAGCACTGCAGATAAAACTCCATTCTACAAGTAGGCAGTACTTGTACAATGAGTACTTGTACAAATAAGGCACAGCAAGAATCAGTGAAAGCTGGGCAGGACTAACAGCTGTTCTCACTAAATTAAAGCTACACTATATGTTAGGATTGTCACCTGGTAATGGAAACAGAAGTGTTTACAAGTGGTCCACACAGACTACTCAAAAATGTGCAGGATTCACACTTTCTAATAGAATGGTGTTCTTTTACAGTGGATCAATCATTTCAGTTGACTTTAGGTGCCAGGATGACCTTTACAAAGTGGTATAGACAATAACATTGAATATGCAATTTGCCAAACATGAATATTGGCACATTTTGTCTCATGAATATTTACCATAAAGACTGCTGCTGACAGCATCTCAGCAGCCCTGATCTGCAGCCTGGCAGCCAGCCAGGTGTCTCACTTTTCGCAGACATAGAAAGGGATTCCAGCCCTCTGGCCAGAAGGCAGAGAAAGAGATCCTGGCATCTCAGCTTGATTAGAATTCCATCTGTACAGAAAAATATTCTCTGGTTAGACGTAATGATGTAACTAGATTTTCTGGGAGGCCCCATTCCCTATATCGCCCTGGAGAACGCGTGAATACCATAGCAAATCTTAAAAATACAAGACAAAAAGGGACTTTGCGTCCCTGGCTCTAAGGCAACGTCAGCTGTATCTTGAATAGACCATACAGCTTCTTTGAGTGTGGGTGATCAAACCTCTATTACAGGTAATAGAAATGCCAGGCCTAAACATTTCTGTCATACATGCCCAGCTGTAGATAGTGTTTGGCTGTTGTACTTCCTTAAGAGTTGTTTCCTATATATGTATTTATCTTTCTGTATCTCCCTGCCTTTTTCACCCTAGGCAAGATAACAGCCCAGACCAAAGATGTTCTGTGGGACTGATCCAGAGGGCTCCCATGTGGGTCACCTCAACCTAGGACATGACCTGTCTACACCGGCCCTAAACAAGAATCTGACATTTTCCTGGGCCTCCTGTCTTGCCACCCCTGCTGTTACATGTTTTCTTCTATCTAACTTTCATCCCTGATGTTGGTAAGTAGGCAGATTTCTTTCTTTTCCTATTCCAGTGGACGTGAAGGAGAAATGAAGCTGGAGATTAGCTAATTGCCCTCATTATTCCCTGTCTCCTCTCTAAAAGTTGTTTGTTTATCTAGCACTATCTTCTCTTCTGCTACAACTTATTATTTTAACCTTTCTTCATATGCCATATTTATTCTGTTCTTGTTGCCCTCCTCTTTGGTACCTAGACCTGGAAACGTCAGCTGAGGCTGCACTTTTTTAGTGGGAAAATTACCTGCTGAGTTAGACATAATGCTCTTTTTGATGCATCCCATGTATTTGCCTTTTTGGGAGAACACTGCTTTAACTTGCACCTGAAACCTTAGACCTGAATGCCCAGATCTTTTTCTGCAGCACAGCTACTTAATCAGTTATTCTCCATTTTGTATTTCTGCATTTGATTTCTCTTACAAAAGAATTATTCTGCAGTGCTCTGAATTTTATCCTAGCGATTACAAACACTTTCTACAATGCATCAAGAACTTCTCGAAATCTAAACTTCTATCTATCTCCCCTCCTTCCCCAGATCCTTGTAACCACACATAGCTTCATGTCAGCATATTTTAAGTATATTTTAAGTATATTTTCTATTACTTCACCCACATTACCCTCATGATTAAGTAAAATATTTCCTGGTAATAGGTCCATCCAGGTCACCATTTGATTTCTCTTCCCATTTTTGGCAATGAGCTGATGTTAAGTGCACAGTTTTTCAAACAAGTGTACATCTACTTCACAGTAGTTTCAGCCAACCATTTCTTCCCAACTCTCATATGCAAGATCATGTCAGAAGCCCTACTCAAGCCCAAATAAATCTCATCCATTTTTTTCCTCTACCCACTGAACTGGTTAATCTCTCAAAGAGGAAATGAAACTGCTTGAATGACAAGTTTCGATTGTTTGTCACCATATTATTCTTTAGATGCTCACAGATAGATCATACCTCTTCTCTTTTTTTTTTTTTTTTGGTATTTTTCTGTTCAAAGGTGGCAAAGGTGGCTGTCTTAATAAACAAACCGCTGTCTTCTGCTTTTGAACAGATGATTATTATATTTACCATTCTCTACTCTTCTCCTATCTGTCCTCTAAAAGTTATTGGAGGTCACCACTAATAATGGGGAAAATAAGCCATCTAGTTCCTGTGATGCTTTATGGTGAATATCAGTAGCTTAGTTACAATTCATATTTGAATATTCTTTAATTTTGTCATCTCCATTTTTACTTATATTCTTACTTATTAAAATTATGTTAAATCTCTTCTCATAATCAATAGTTTCAGAGGCCTGAAACACTAAATATTCTACTTTTCTCTGTCATCTATTATCTGTTCTCCTTACCTCAATAGTGCACCTTAACTTTTGAAGTCCTTCTGCAATAACTTGATTAACAGTTTCAAAGGCTGAGTTAACATTTAAAAGCATCATTACTAACATACCAGCTGGCCCTGGCCCAGAAGCCAGGGAAAATTGCATTAAACTTTCCAATGCTCCATGAGCTATTTTTTCCCAAGGCAAACATGAATTTTAAAAATTCATGTTTTAAAACGTGGCTTAAAAACAGTATTTTTTATTAAAGGAGGGAAAGAAAGCATCACACATAACAGGGTGGCATACAATAGCTAATTCCTAAAGAACAACTATTTTACTTTAAAATCATTGGTTTTCTCTGGAGACAAACACTTAAGCCATCTGGTTGGTCTCTCCTAGCAGCAGCAGCAGCATCTAATCCACTGTAATTAGTAATTCCTGCTGGGTTGCAAGATCTGATTTAAGCTGCCATTGCTCTTGCAGTGTGACTTGCTTCCACTAGTTATTCCTGTTCCTTGCAAAACTCCCTGCATCCAGTTCTGGTCCTGCTAGCTGAACCTTTTGTTCCTTACTGAAGAGCTGCTCCTGCCTGCTGTACCACCCCACCTCCCGCTCCACCAGCTGTGTCTTGGTTTTGTATTTTCTTGGGACTCCCACTCCCCTCCTGCTTGGCTAGCTGGTTCTTGTTCTGTGGTGTTTCTTGCTTTCCCAGCTGCTACAGCTATAAACAAGGGTTTTGTCAACCATTTCTGCTACTGCAGTTCTTAGCGGGACTGCATGTAACACGAAGGGCTGGCGCAATCCTCAAGTATACAGAAGACCTTAACAGCTTCTCTCATCTCACTGCTTACATGACTTGATCAGAGTCTGCTCTTCTTCTTTTCATAAGCCCTAACCTGGCCCTCCAAAGCTGGAGGATGCTACTTAGGTTAGGGTGATGCCTCTGCCTCAGTCCTGCACAGCGGTGCCTCTCCTGTGTTTCCCTGCTCCTTTTTTTGGCTGCCCTCTCCTCTGGAGCTCCCTGGAGGCAGGAGTAGGTTGTGGGAGCATTGCTTTAAGTTTAGATCTCAGCCATCAAGTTTACATTTTCTCCATTTAACTGTCTTTCCTTTTGCAGACTATCAGGGTACTTTGCTCTTGTGCTTTTAATGTAGTCTCTTAGGAAATGCCAGCTTTCCTCTCTTTTTGCTTAGATCTCTTTCCTTTGGAATATTATTTAATAGTTCATGATCTAAGGTGTTTTTTTTTTCTGAAATCTAGAGTAATTCTTTTGCTTTGATTGCTTGAACTCTCTTTTCATAAACATGAACACTTATTAAGGAATCACTTCCCCTAAAATTGCATTTCAACTTATCAGATCAGATTATCAGATCAGAAGTTCAATCTAAAAGTCACCTCCAGCATCTTCTGTCGCATTTGAAAATAAAAAGTTCCCCACACTATGCTCTCAGGACTTGTAGGATAGCCAGTGTCTCCCTAATTTGTTTTTTTCAGAGCAATTAAGATTCTCTTTATCGGCAGATCCTTTGGACAATTAATGGTGACATTCAAAACGTGTCTAATCTCTTCCTTCTGCTTAGGTATTTTGCAATATTTTTTTTTTTTCTGCAAGAGCTGTGAGAGTTGCCCCAGCTTTTTGTATTTTATTTGGAGGAATTTTGACAAATCTGTCTCTTACCTCTAGCAAGCTTCAAGGTATTTATGTAGCTTTTTGTATACAATGTATTCATCCTATCTCTTTTTCCTTTCATCCCAGTCACCCTAAATAGGTTAGGGCCTTTCATATCAAGATTTGAGTGCTGTGACTGATCTCCCTGCACCCCTGAAAGGGTTTCCTTTTGATATTAAGGACTATTTCAGTCTTCCATCAGAAAAAGGGGGTAGGGGAAGCAACATAGAAGTGACAGTTTTATCACTAATTTCATTGGATCTGGAAGTTCATCCTGCATCTGTTTCTAGCTCTTATTTTTCAAGAGGCTAAGAGTGTGTGGTTAAAATTGCCCTTGAGGAGCAAAACCAGTATTTCCTATGTAAAAAAGAAATTATGGTGTGGGGTTCCCCGGTTTGCATTTAAGTCCCCTTCAAATTTGGAAGTGAAGAAGAGTGCTGAATGCCAGAACTACCTATGAGCAAACCAGATGTTTAGTGCCCTTCTTTTTCTCTAGAGAGAGACTTCTCCAACTTTTCATAATGATGGCAAAGAAACTGTATTTTTTCTTTTTTCTATTTTTTTTCTTTTTTTTCTTCCTTATGGCAATCTTGGCTTCCTTCCCAATACTGTACCTGCTACAATAATGAGTTAAATTGATGTGTAGTGAAAGCAGTGATTATAATGGCCTTAAATCACTTGTACTTATCATTTTGCTTTTGCCCTAAGCCACCTACAACACCACAGAATTGATAAGATTTAAAATGCCTACATTCCTCAGCACACTTCATAAAAATCAAAGACAAAGGATTTTTAGCAAAAATGTCATGAAAAAATAAATTAGCTTGGATGTGCAATAGGTTAATAATGACTCATTTATAATGTTTTCTAACCCTGAGAATCACCAAATTCTGCTGAAAATCAAATGAATCTCTTCAGCAAACCTCTGGGGTAAGACATGACCATGTATTACATAATACGCGTACAACGAGGTTAAGGGATACTCAAAGTCATGAAGCCAGATAGCTAGGTCAGAAATAGAGCTCATGAAGCTTCACTGCCAGTTCCTGCTTGAGTCACTAGAGCATGACACATTTCCTGCTTTTTATAATTTGCTTGTACTAACACATTGCTCTTTCAGGGCTTATTTATTTCTGACAATTGCCTTGGTGCTTAAAGAAGAGAGAGTTCAGGAAATTCTTCCAGCCTGCACATGCTCCTGCCCTGCAAGGAGCCCTCTGGATAGCCCTTCAAAGAGGAGGGAGATGGAGATGAGGCGAGGCTTTTCCCACCTTCCTGCTCCTTTCTTTGCAAGCAGAGTGTACTGCATAGTGCACAGCATTCTCTGTTGTATTGGCAGGTCTGGTCATGGAGATGAGAGGAGAGGAGAATCACACCTCAAATAATCAGTAGGAGCACAGTATGTATTATGAAAAGGATTGTTCTGGCCAATATCCGTACAGAGCATAGTTTCTCATCATCTCCTCTTTTCCAAGCATAAGTATTCTGTTCTGAGAAGGTACTCAGTGCTGTTTTTTGATTTCAGTTATTGAAGATGTGCGCTTCCAACAGCAAGGTCAGCACTTTGCCTCGGCCTCTGGTAACTCTAGTGTTGTTCAGATCATAGTCTGGCCACTTTTCAATGGAAAATTCACACTTTTCTCAAAAGAACATGAATAAGTTATTTTCCTTCCCATCTCTCACAATCACCACCTTTTCCTTTTTACTTCAGCTCAGTGAATTTTTTTTCACTAATGTCACAAGACTTTTTTTCTATGTTTGTACTATTGAAGATAAATTCTCATTCCCCCTTTCCTCATTTACAAAGTAGGGGAGAAGAGATTTCATTTCTACAGGGAGAGATACTGGCACCCGGCTAGTAGAACGATGGCACTGAAAAATTAATCAGTATTTCTGACCCATAGAAAGTGCCAGTATTTTAGAACATCTGTTAAAAGAAATTCAAAACAGAAAAAATCTGAAAATTTCAAATTGTAAATGTCAAAACTTGTTTTTAACTTCAACGTGAACTTTCAGGGCACTGTTATGATAAGAAAAAGCCCAGACAACTACTACCACTCTTAAAGATGTGGAAAGTGAAATTATCCATTGGAAGAAATTTCTCATCCTCCTATAAACATCCTTGAATCCTCATTTCAATAAAGCCATAGAATCAACTGGAGAGAGTTCAGAGAAGAGATACTCATGTGCATAAAGAGCCAGCAGCTGAAAAGCAAGTCCACTGAGGGACGATTTGAGGAATTCACTTAATCAGCTTGTGAAAAGGAAAGGTTGAAAGTGACTATTACTCTGCAGAGGTATTTTACAAGTGAAGGAAAAAATAAACCTGTGACGATAAGAGGGACTCCTCAACCTTGCTGACATAACAGTATAAAAGGAAGGGAAGAAAGTCAAATCTGGATAAATTCAACCTTGCAAATCCCACCTATAAAGAGAGTCAGACACCATATCAGCCAGGCAAGGGAGGTGGATGAGTCCCCAGCATTTGGATTACCTGAGTAGAGATAGTGGCTTTAACAGGAAAAAGGTTTTAATCCAGTTTCTCATACAAATTTTTTGGGTTATGCTTGCTCTGGGTTGTCTCTGAAGTTGATTATTTCTCCTTTCTGCAGCTCAGGAAGAGAAGAAAGTCTTACATACTACCTTAATTTCAAGATCTGTCTTCTTCTAACCAAGGGGTCTGGTGTTTCTAGCCATCAGGTCAGAGCTGTCACTAAGGCAAGCAACAGGGCAAGCTGCAAAGCATCAGTTCCCCATTGGGCAGATCATATGGAGCCCAGAGTAACTGCTGGGACAATTCAGATATCTCTTTTGACTGGTTTCTTTCCACTGAAAGGGTCTCAGCCTCTTGCTCTTCACCTGTGGCATGTGACAGCTCAGTTTTCCCCAAAACAGCAGAAATGCTACTGTCTGATCTAAGCTATTGGGCTTGGTGGCGGGGAGACTAAATGAACTGTAGTCTGCAGCAGATCAGACAAAAATGTTATAAGAGTCTCTTCTGGCCTTAAACCAACAATGAAATAAAATGCTTTTGTATTCCAAATGTAAACTTCTTTCCTGGTTAATTCAACCTTAATCTTTCTCTGGTTACTGGAAGGCTTTTGCAGGAGTTTTCCATAATCTCATTCTCCTAGACTGGACTGGGAGTGCTGAAAGCATAAAGAACACTGGAGACTTGGATCACTTGAGCTCTAATCACCAGGAGACGTTAAAGCAGCACACATCAGACCAACTCCAAATGCTTTTATTTGTTTCTCTAGTTGTGATGATTTGATTCAGGTCATAACAACAGTAACTAAGTCCTATGTTTCTCTCTCTTTTTTTCTCACAAATAGAAAAAAAAATGTTCCACTGAAGTGATGCCATTGTGTAAAATCTGCATTTTTTTGTCAGAAATGGATAATCTAAGATTCAAGTGCTTATTATTCTGTTGTTGCTATTTTTTTAATCCTGATTTTGTGAATTAGATTTAAAAAAAGGAAATCACCTCATCTGGTATGTTATCTTGACTTCAGTAAGTAGCTACCCATGAGGTCCATCAGCATTGTTCATAAAAAGAGCACAAAAACAAGGTACATGGATATCTCTAAAGCAGAAACCACAACCAGGAGTGTGCATTTTAGTCAATGATGTAATTTATAAAATTAAATGAGTCTTCAAGGCAAACAACTGAGGTAGAAGTAAATGAGTTTGCTTCAACGAGCTAATCCATTCGGCATTCATGGTGTCATTTCAGTTACAATTGTTTATGATCGACAAAACTTATTGAGGCTAGTGGTGCATCAAAAGTTCAAAAAAAATTAAGGGGACAGAGCAAACTGAATGCTTCTAATTAGTGACATTCACATACTAGAACCTGGCCAAAACCAATATTAAATGAATATTATGTATCATAAGGATTATATTTAGTTTAAAAGAGAAAGCAAAAAATGAAGAGTGAAAAAATATATATTCTTATATTTTCAGCAAACAATTCATCCAGTGTACTGCTGAAAAAAGCAATTTTAGAAAGGCACGGTTTCACCTACTGCAGAAAAGCAAACCCCTGGTAGAAGGAAACACAAAGTGAAGAGCATTCAGCAGTACCACAGACAAATTTAGGGATGAATGGAAAGAATCTATAGGTAACTGAAATGTACATGGAATCTGCTTAAAGAAAATTCAATTTCTTGTGTTGGAATTTGGACAGTCTCTCTGGGACAACATCTTATTCTTATGTGCATCAAAAAGATGCCAAATGAAAGGTAGCCAAAACTCTTAAGTGTGCCACAGCCCCATAAAAACATCAGGCTGACATGATTAGATCTGTCCTAACCTGTATATCTCCAGACCCACTGGTAACATGTCTCCAGAATTTGGGTTTCCTTCTGCCTGGCTTGTGAAGTCTGACATTCAAGGTTAAAAGGTAGGGTGAAATGCATACAGCAAGGATTATGGTTCAAGTTCAGCCATATACAGGAACTAATGAACACTGACACTGTCCTCCAGCATCACAAGATTAATTTATGACACAAAAAATTGTTGTCACACTGGGGGAACTCTGAATCCCCAGCTTTTTAGCAGCTTATCAGGTGTGCTACTGTGGACTCACTATTCAGTTGTTCTTCCACAATTCAGGCTCCCAAAACCTCTCAAGAAACTAAGGGCCGTTCAGGTCCTCATATCTCAGGCCCTCAAGACCTAAGGGAGCCCCCTGCCAAGATGGGACCTGATGCTTGAAAATAAGTAAATTCTCCTTCTTCTTTTCACGCTCTTACAAAAAATAGCCATTTTGTTTATGGTTCCTCAGGGACGATGAGAGAAAGGAAGTGCATTTCCAATTTTTTGCTCTAAACTGGGAAAAATGTATTTCTTTTTTTTGCGGAAATACAGAATTTCCCATGAGATGGAAACTCCGGTTCCCACTCAGTTTAATACAAGCACATGCAAGGACATGTGTAGTAACAACATCCTTGTTCGAGCGAACTGTTTTAGAAAACATACTTTGAATAAGTGTGACAGACTCCCAGCTATTAATGAAGCTGATTGACAAGATTCACAAGACCTTCATCTGTCCTGAAGAGAAACAAACACTACAGATGGACAGAAGACCTACAAGGTAACTCTGAAATAAGCAGAGATGACCATATTTAGTTAACAGACATTATAATTATATATTAAGTAGAAATCTTGTGGTGGGTGATCACAGAGCCCATCTTTGGCAAATGGCCTGGGTGACAACTCTTGTCAAGATAGGAATATGAGTGTACACAGTACAAGTGACTAAAATGCACACAACTGCCTGGTAGTGCATTTACCCCAAAATTGATCATGTTAAAGAGGAAGATGACCATCAGCCAGATTAAACAGTAACGAGAGAATTACAAAGAGGCTTTTGAAAGGCAGAGGGAGTCAACCTGAAAAGAATAGAGAAGAATGAAAATTTGTAATGGGGTGGGGAGAGACCTTCTAGTGGAAACATCAGAAGCCAAAATATAGATTGATACTAGCGCTATGTGCCCACCAGCATCATGACCTACGTCTGGGCCAGAGAGAGCTGCCTCCCCATTGGGCACCATTCACTTATTATGAGTTAATTACACGTCATTAGTAAATCAATAAAACACTTTGATATTGATTTCATTTAAACTACATGAACTGAGCAGTTTTTCTGTGCAACAAAACCTATTAAAAATTATGAAATATTTCCAGTCTTCTTGTTTATTCTAGCCTTACACATTCTCTCTGTTCCCCAATGTTCCTACTCTTAGAGGAATTCCCCTAAGTAATTCCTTTACTTAACAGGTACAATACCTGCATTTACCTCTTTTTCAGGTTGGTATATAGAAATTCAGGTGCCATACCTTAGAAACACTTTGTTAAATTATCATTTGAATTACTTATTTTGGAGGTAACTAAAGACCAGAATCTGGGCTCTGTGAGAGGGCCAGAGCTCTGGTGGGTAAAAGACAGTAGAGCAAACAGCAAAGTAACAACACACAGATGGTAAATGAGGACCTATGTCTCCCTTTCACCATGGAATCAGGCTTCCAGGTTAATCAAGGAAAAGATAGAAAATATGTCAGAAAAAAATGACTGGAAACATAAATCAAGCAAAATGATGAGTGGTTTGAAAAAAAAAACCTCTCCTATAATAGAGCAACAACAAAGCAACAACAAGTTTTAGGCTATCTGGCCCTTATTCAGCCTCAGTCTACCTACATTTTGATTCCAGACTATTTTATCTCTTTATTTTCCTGTCTAGAATGTGATTCACTGTATCATTATTATATTCTTAGAGAAAATTTGTATTTCACAGATACAGGCTACTCTAAAATGAAAGAGCTTTTTTGGACTAAACAAGCTCAGTTGTACTAAAACTTGACAATATGCAATACATTGCACCAGCCATTTCCTGTAGCATCAGTAAGTCATTTAGTTTGCTGTATGCATCTCTACAAGTGTCTGCTGAGATTCTGTTATAACTTTCAGCAAATTCCTTTGCAACACAAATAAGGGAAGAAACAGTTTAGTTTAGAGGCCACTTTAGCCCATCATGACATTTTGTGTATCAGACATCTGCTGCTAAGACATTATCTGATGAGTCAGGATAATCTGACCACCAAGTAAGAAGCAGGAGAGAATAAGGTCGTGAAAAAGAACATATCCATTTTTATCCTCTACACCTAAGCCTCTGGGCATATGAATCCAAAAATTCTCTTATTATTCTCACAGATCATCCTCAAATTCAATGCCTTTTTTTTCCAAATGTACCTGTTACCTCTAAGTTTAATTCTGAACCAATTCTCCTCCTGACATTGTATCGGCAGGTTTTGCAGAAATTGGCTATCTTTTTTTCCAGGAAGCATATGGTTATAGGACCCTACTGCTTAAATGTTGCCTCCATTATTTAAGAGAGTAAGAAGGCTGTAGTATTACAGTAATCCCCCCACTCCTTTCCCACTTCTTAACCAAGAGAAGTGCAGCACTGCGAGTTTCCTCTGTTCCTGAGCTTCATGTACCAAGCACAGCTGATCAGTAGGCCTGCCAGATACCCCTGGCATGCAGGCTTTCAGAGCAACAAGGATGCTACTGAGCCCTGCCAGCACCAGGTGGCAGGTCCTTTCCTCTCCTCCAGCCTTTCCAACCCATGGCTCTGTGGCATACATCTTCTGATATGATCATGATCAAAGACATGTAAAGCCCGTACTGAGTTTAGAACAGCACCTTCCTTGTCCTTAGCAGGTCACCTTGCCACAATAACTATCACCTGGGTGTGAAACATTGTCTTAGAGGGCTTATAAATTTAGAACAATTCCATTTTGATGGGGGAAGAAATTCAGGCATTTTTGATGCAAAATACTTATTTTATTCATTAAGCTTATTCTTTTTAGACAATAGTTATAGCAGTTTATTTTTGGTCACCCCTTTCCCCCCACACACCTACTCTAAAGGAATGCAGAATATTGAGTCTGTTACAGCACTTTTAACTAATGGAAAAACCTTGCTCAACAGGGAAAATGGGAAATAGTGATGCAGGAGCTGAATACACAGTGCTGCAGTGTTAACAGCCACTGAGCTACTTTTAGCAGCACAGTCTTATTTGGCCTGTTATCTAGAAGTATTCAATGTCTAAGAGTCTAAGATTCTTTAGACATAACATAGCAATTCTGAGTGGAGACGAGTATTATTAGTGGACTTTAGTGTGCATCTATTATGCTACAGGAGTATTACTTACCCTTTCACCTAGTACACTGGAATTCTGTTTAATCACGTATTTTATACTGTATGTATGCCATCTAATGGTAAATGGGAATAACTTCTTTGTTTCAAATGGAGCAGTATTCAGCTGTTTTTAACTGTAATTTCTATACTTATTTTTTCAGTCTTTCTTTTTTCTTCTCTATTACAGTGTGATTGCAAACTTTAGAGATGTAAAATGCCAACTTATTTTATATAACTTCTGTAGATTCGTTCCTACTGTAAGATCTGCTGTGAAAAAAGGTCCCAGCTGTAGAGTGCTGTGCTGCAGTGGTACAAGCTGTGGCCTGAGAAGTTTTTCTGTCAGGAATACTTCTAGTAATTCTCAGTGTCTGGTAAAACTGAGCACAAACTAGCATAGATTGGGAAATTCAGCAAGTCCTCTGCAACTGCAATCAAAATACTTCTGAGAAACTGGAAGTTCAGAATCATAATACTCTCTTGTCTTTGTAAATTTACTGCAGTACAGCTCCATTTGACTTCACTTTTGCTCCAAATTAAGGTGAAGAAGAGGAAACATTGGGTTCAAGTCCTTTGACTTGTTTTCTACCACAAAAATATTTGTTCCTGTTGTGCTGATGTTCTGACCTTGAAACTGAAAAATTCTGCATTTATTATGTTTGTCATGCCTATATAAATGTTTGTAAATGATTTATGCAAAGAAGAAATCCTGTCAGCACATTTTATGACCTTATAAGATGATATAAAAAACTCAGTTTTTCCTTTCACTTTCCCCAGTGTAAAATTAGAATTACACTTGTACAGGATTCATGTGAATCCCTCAAAGCTCTAAATGTCTTTTATTGCAAGAGGGATGTAGATTAAAATATTTAAAATAAAAAAAAAAAAGCTATTATTTCAAAGAACACAAAAGTGTTTCAAGCTTACTGAATGGGCTGTGGTCCTGATTTTGTTCTTTATTTATCCATAGCAGGACTGTTCTTCAAATAATGTAATTTAGCCTAACTTCATTGTATTCTGTAGCAATCCACTATTTTACATTTCCTTCTTCAAAAACATTGATCCCAATTTACACTGATGAAAGCGACAGTGTTCAAACTCTTTGCAATTGCAAAGGTTTGGGAATTATCTTTATTATCTCATCTATCTGTAAAAGTCTATAATTTTTGGATTATAGAGCAGCAGTTAGCTCCTATAAATACTTCAGATGATTTTTCACTGTCATCATAGACCACTGTGATTGAAGAGATCTTTCAAAAATATTTTATCCTTTTAATATTTTAACATTTTCATCTTTAGCATATTTTTATCTTAAGAAAAGTTTTCCTCTCTGGTAGCAGCATTTGTCACTTCATGATAGGTTCTTTAGAACAAGATTTGTACAAGACTGAGAAGATACAAGATAACTGTCTTCAACTGCATAAGCTGTTGCTGCAAACAAAAAGAGAAGGATAGTTTTCAGCACATGCAGAGGAGCAGAAAGGAAATAATTGACTTACTTAAACTGCAACAGAGATATTATAAAAAAAACTTCAAACAGTAAAGGTAATGGAGCCCTGGAATAGCCTGTGTACGTGACAGAGTTTCCACCACAGAAGGACTCCAGGAAGAGGTTCACCTGCCCAGAAATAACACCAGTGCAATTAAAACATCTTTGAGATCATTTTGTCCTTACCTTCTTCTCTTGAAAACCTTCTTAGTTTCATTTTTCCATATTTTTGTGAATCAGCCACTATTCAGTGTCCTGAAAAAATAAAAAAGGAGAGAAAAGGATGGATGGATGGATGGATGGAGTGATATATGCATGTTGTTAGATTTCAGGCAATAGACTGTGAACTACAAGATCTTGGTTAACTCCTGCCTCTTTCCCAAGATTAGGTCATTTAATTTATCTGTGCTTCAAACCCCAATCTCTAAAATGGGATGTTAATCATTTATTTTTCCCTTTTAAAGAAATTGCATGTTTATGTTTATATTTGGCAATTCAAAATGTTATTGTATCAAATGGAAATATTTATATTATCTTATTTACAATGTCATACTCTTAGGCACAACAAATAAATACCATAGTAACTATGCTTCACTGTTATAATCAGATAATTTACAGTTCTGTAAATATGAAACAAATAATAAGAAACACAGAGTGATTTTTACCCCTAAAAAAGAAATCTTTGTATAGAATATTCCAAAAGCACATTCTGGGAAAAATAAACTTGTTACCCAAACATTGAAGGTAAACTGTAGATCTAATTTTTCAGACAAGTTAATTTCTTTTTTTTTCATCATCTGTGAAAGGCGTGAAAAGACCTCTGACCCAAAAGGAAACAAATCTGAAAGTACCAAACATATTTTCTGTCATTCGAAAACAGAAATATCATTACTGTCAATAAAACTACAGCTGCAGTGAGCATCTGCCACAGATTTGCTCTGAGCTGAAAAGAGCCAGTTCAGATTGTGAACTTACAGTGTTAGCCTTTCCTGCCATGGAGACCCGGGCTGTTGACATTACCATTGAGTGCTTGCTCTCAGCTCTGATATAAAGAAATCAGTTGGATTCTGCAGAAAAGAACTTCTGAAAGATTAGAAAAATTAATTCTTCTAATGAACTCTTTCTGTTAACCAGTGTGAAATCCACAACAGAGATTTTGCATTTAGGAGACAGGGAGGGATAATGGAATCTCAGTTCACAATGGGAAAATATAACACATGCTTTCATCAGATAACTTATTTCTTAAAGAAAAAACGAATGATTTGTAACCAAAAACCTGTCCCTTCTAGTTAATATTGGTCAACGAACTTAACTGGCTATGGATTTCAGGTCAAAATACATTAAAATGGATGGTAGTGTAAGAGCCAGTACATTTACATTTATCAGGATTTTTTAATTTTTCCTGACAATTTGGATTCTTTCTCCCTTTTTCTATCCTCAAAAGCCCCATTGCCCTTTCAACAGCTGCTTCTGGAACAAAACCCACTTTTAACTCAATCGCTCTTGTAAAAAGTCAGAGACAGATTCTGATCCCTAACACAGCTGTAACCCTAGACAAAACCAATCAGTTTCAAGAGGGCAACTTCTATTGTACCCAAGTGAAAGAATATAAGTCCCAGGACTTTGAAAAACAGTGTTTCTGCCATCTCCATCTACTTCAGCTTTAAATTGTAGGGAGGAAAGACACTGAAGTTTTAGAAACAACATAGGTTAGATGATGTCAGTGTTTTATCTTAATTCTTGTTTGACTCCATGTGCATTTTACCAAAGCTTACTATGCCTGATTCTTCACATAAGCTTCACATAAGCTTACTATGCCTGATTCTGGCTATATTTTACATTGCATTTCTGAGTGCTTCCTATACTGAAGTTAATAATGTGTGAGTTAAGGCTGTTTTGTTAAAAAACAGTAATCAACCAAAATGGATCAAAAGGAGTAGCAAAACTCAGCTGTGCTAAACTGGTCTGTTTTCCAGGAAAGCACAGCCAGCCTGAGACAAAAACACCATCACACTTGCATTGAGAGGGTTTATTCTTGATGGGACACCAGTTATGGATGATTCCTTAGCTAACTTGACACCAGAGAGAAGACTGCTATTTTCCAAGGTCTGGGCCTTAAAAAGACCCATATAAAATTAAAACAAGCACTAGTTAGTTTGTATCTTTACCCAGCATCTGGTGTTAGAGAAGCAAAGGTCCAAAATGAACAGAGACTGAACTATCTTTTACACCCAGATAAAGTATGTTGATGTGAAAATAAGGAGCAATGCTATTTTCATGCCCACTGTCAGTACTCAGCCAATACTGAAACCATTGATGATTGCACGAGTCAACTTTGAAACCCCTGTCATATGCATATTCACCATGCAAAAAATAATAATCACAAAAGTAAAACAGATGCAGATGCGTTTTCAATGGCATGTGATGGCAATGGAGAATTAAAATAAACCATTAGGTTTCTTGGCCCCCTACCTTCCCCTCCCCCAAAGTAGATATATGCTTAAAAAGGAGTAGAAAATCTGGGCATACTCTGACAGTGAGTGAAAAGTGAATGAAAGTGGTTGGATAACACAGATAAAAAAGGAGTATGATCAGAAAAAGAAATACAGCAAATATCAGGATGCTAGAGCTGTGATTTCCACATGAGGAATTTTTACTGGTACCTATTGTTCCTGGACACAGCTGCCAACATTGCAATTTTGCTAGAGTACACTTGGCTGCCTTTGTGCTTTTGTCAAGCCAAGCATATTTCACAGCTATAAATAGGTGGGCACCCCAGCGTCACTCAACATTGTTGCCTTTCTTGCTTCTATATTTTGCATCTCCGTTGCAATGTCAAACTTCTTTTTTTCTTTTTTTTTTTCTTTTTTTTTTGGCAGGTATTCCATGGTCGAGTTTGATCAAGGAAATCCAGGATATCTGTCATGGACTGAGGTGGTCGGGGGGAAGGAGGAGGAAAAAGGTAGCTGTGGTTTTTCACTGAGCCACATTTGTGTGATCGCAAAGATGGACTTGCTAGAAGCGTTGAAAATGGATTTGACATCCAGTCTCTGACATCCTGAGGTAGCAAGTCCAAACCTATAGCCATAATGATCCGTTTTTCAGAGTCAAAGGTGTTGTGGTATTGTTGCTATAGGACAACTGGCAACGTTTTCATGGGGCAAGACAGCTCAACTCATGCAGTTGAAATGAAATCAGGGTCGAAGTGCTTTATTGATTTATTAATGACATAGTTAACCATCAATCGGATATATTCAGGACAAATATCAGCAAAACAGAAGATAGACCGAAATACCGGATACTTGCAAAAAGTTGATAAACACCTGCCGATTTCTAAAATCCTTCTCTAACTAATCGCGAAATCTTCTAACCCCCCCTCCCCCTCCGCCCGCCCCCCGCTCCGGGGGCCGCTGCCGCGGGAGGCGCGGGCCCTCGAGCTCCGCGCGCGCCGCCGCCGCCCGCGCGCCGCCCGCCCCC